>NC_137206.1:24854241-25096741 GCF_960531495.2 Zeus faber | reverse complement strand
GTCTACACACCGAGTCTACACCGCACACTGGATTAGGTGTGAATGTACATTCTGAATCAGAACCTGCTCATTTATACAATATAGTACGATGATGCCAAAAAGCGTCTTACAGTAAATCTCCTCTCCTTCATTTTGTTTACAAATAGTGGCATGTCAGTTAAGCACAACCACCTCAATATTTAGGGTCAAATTTGGTCTGTTTTTCCACTAACATCTGCTCCCTATGTGGATCGATTTGGATTAAATTTAAACCAGGAGATGCTTGTAATATTCTGGTTTAAACGACACCTCAACTGTCTTCGTGGATTCTCTCAATATTGTGTTCCAGATAGTTTTAGCTGGGTTAGACATATTGCATTGCACAGAGTCTGTGATATCGATCAAATTTGGTTATTTTTTGCAAATTTCTGCTCCATATGTGGATCGATTTGGATGAAACTTTAACCACGTGGTGTTTGTGACATACCGGTTCAAACAAGACGCGACCCTGTTTGTAGGTTCTGCCGAAGTTTGTGTTCCAGATCATTTTAGATTTCAAAATTCAGATAAATTTTCCCGGAACAATAGGGTTTCAGCCTGACAGGCCAGAAACCTAAATATACAATATAAGAAAAAAAAAAGAATCCTCTGTATAAATTATTGTGGCAGTTCGGCCTACCACACGCCACCCAAGTGGCGTTTCAGGGCCCTCCGGCACAGAGACACAGACGACGATGGGTTGTAGACATCAGTTTATTGCAGAGAGGAGGCAAGGTGGAATTAGCTGGGAGCAGATGGAACATGTCATGACAGAGCTCCTATCCTGAGTGTGTGTTTTCAATGGGGTTTTAACCTGCTGCTCCTTACCCCAACCAACGAGCGTCAGGTGTGGCTGCTCCAGCTCTCCCATCCACACACCACAACAATTCATATTTTATTATACACATTTCTGAACTAAATTAATACATTTACATGTACACACACACACACACACACACACACACACACACACACACACACACACACACACACACACACACACACACACACACACACACACACACACACACAGTGTTTCAACATCCCCCGTCTTTGTCAGGTGACTCACATCAATATGCTATGATATAATATAATACATTTTACACATGGGCAGTACGCCCGGATAAATAAACCAAATAAACCACGCGACTTGGAAATACTTATAAGGGCACAGGGGCAGTTTACAGCTGCACGTGAGCCTCACAAGGATAGTTTGGCGAATTGGCGGGCGTGGCAGTAGTAGCATATCAGAAGTTATTGACTTTTTTTCCACATGGGGGATCATAAATGTGTATGAAAACGGTAATACTGAATCAATAAAGGACGCAATGTGTCCCATATTTTTGTGCACACCCTCCTCTAATGCATACACTATGCCTTTACATGCTTGGAATGACACTAGAAAAAAAAACAAAAACCAAAAGAGTTTCACGAGACATAGGGAAGTAGTATTGAATCAGAATTACAGGCAAGTTGTCTGTCACTCCACGTCGTTGCCTTGGTTGCGGAGACTCAGACACCCAGTATTTTAAAAGGTCCGAAAATAGCTTGAGCTCAAATGTGCCTGTAAAGAAAAAGAGGCTGTCCATTAGTAAATTGAATTTGCAATATTGTGTTTCTCCACATTTCCCTCGCTCTCGAACAGGTTCATCTTTATTTCAGTTCCTACATCCAGGAGAGTTGTTCTGATCAGTTTGACAGTAAAAACAAGGAATTTATTTTCACAAAATAATGTATTGTTCAGTCATCCACCATAGTGGTCTCTGGGGTCTACCAGGTCATTTGCTATTTCCCAGTTTATTGATGGGTTCTTTCTGCTTCAAAATATACCAAACTTTATTTTGGCAGACCAATACTGAAAGTATATTAGTATTATAATAGTATTATTATTATTATTATTACATTATTGCATTGCATTATTATTGCATCACATCGACTACCTCTGAGATTGTCACATGAGTCATGGAAATGGAAGAGCTTGTTTTATCCAGAGCAGAGTAGTTTGCTCAGCTGGACATTTATCAATTTCCAGAGTTTACAACTCTATTCATATAGTGTTTGCAAAGTGAAAAACAAAAATAACAAATACCTTTTATAGAAATATATTTATTGATAGAGAATATGATGACATCTTACATTAATAACGTCATTAGTATGACATATGTGACTTATTTACTTTGTTATAAAGGAGCAATAGACACATTATTTTGCTTTTATTCATCATTATGAAGTTGACATTGATTGCACAGTGTAACAGCCATAGAACAATGACACCATCAGCGGATTTTGGATTTGTTTGTACTACGAGCCATAGATAGATAGATACATACATACATACATACATACATACATACATAGACAGATACATACATACATACATACAAGTTTGCCCACTGACAAAGAAATGAACGGTCTATAATTTTAGTGGTAATTTTTGATAGGTTTATTATAACAGTGAGTGACAGAATATGCATTTCATTGCGTGAAATAAGTATTTGATCCCATACCAACCATAAAGAATTCTGGCTCCCACAGATTAGTCCTCTCGCTTTAAGAAAGTACTCCTAATCTCAACTTGTTACCTGTATAAAAGACACCTGTCCACAGAATCAATCAATCAGACTCCAACCTCTCCATCATGGGCAAGACCAAAGAGCTGTCTAAGGACATCAGGGACAAGATTGTAGACCTGCACAGGGCCAGAATGGGCTACAAGACCATTGGCAAGAAGCTGGGTGAGAAGGAGACAACTGTTGGCGTGATTATTCGAAAATGGAAGAAACACAAAATGACCGTCAATCTCAATCGGTCTGGGGCTCCACGCAAGATCTCACCTCGTGGGGTATCAATGATCATGAGAAAGGTGAGGGATCAGCCCAGAACTACACAGGGGGAGCTTGTTAATGATCTCAAGGCAGCTGGGACCACTGTCACCAAGAAAACCATTGTAACACACTACGCCGTAATGGATTAAAATCCTGCAGCGCCCGTAAGGTCTCCCTGCTCAAGAACGGACATGTACAGGCCCGTCTGAAGTTTGCCAATGAACACCTGAATGACTCAGAGAATGCTTGGGAGAAGGTGATGTGGACAGATGAGACCAGAATCAAGATATTTGGTATCAATGCGACTCACCGTGTTTAGAGGAAGAGGAATTCTGACTACGACCCCAAGAACACCATCCCCACCGCCAAGCATGGAGGTGGAAGCATTATGCTTTGGAGGTGTTTCTCTGCTAAGGGGACAGGTCGACTTCACCACATCGAGGGAAAGACGGATGGGGCCATGTAGCGTGAAATCCTGGGTGACAACCTCCTTCTCTCAGTCAGGACACTAAAGATGGGTCATGGATGGGTTTTCCAGCACGACAATGACCCAAAACATACAGCCAAGGCAACTAATGAGTGGCTTAAGAAGGAGCACATTAAGGTCATGGAGTGGCCTAGCCTGTCTCTGGACCTTAATCCTATAGAAAATCTGTGGCAGGAGCTGAAGCTTGGAGTTGACAAGCGACAGCCTCGAAAACCTACTACGAGAAACGTCTGACCTCTGTACTTGCCAACAAGGGTTTCTCCACCAAGTACTAAGTCATGTTTTGATTGGGGATCAAATACTTATTTCACTCAATGAAATGCAAAATAATTTATATATTTTATTTAATGTTATTTTCCGGGTTTTCTTTTTGATATTCTGTCTCTCATTGTTATAATAAACCTACCAAAAATTATAGACCGTTCATTTTTTTGTCAGTGGGAAAACTTAAAAAATCAATGAGGGATCAAATAATTTACCCCACTGTAAACACACACACACACACACACACACACACACACACACACACACACACACACACACACACACACACACACACACACACACACACACACACACACACACACACACACACACACACACACACACACACACACACAGATATTTGGCTTTTGGGTGAAATTTCAGGATGAACCTAAAATGCACTATAACCTTTACAGGTGAACTTAATTTGACTTTCTCTAAACTTTTGAATGAATTCAATTAGAATTGGTATTTAAACAGTCCTCTTCATCATGCTGTTCACATTTTGACATCACGAGACCAAGACGACGCCTAACAATTGACCAACAGTACCTCGCCATTGCGAGGCTTCAAACAGGATGTTCTCAGAGGGAAGTGGCCACTGAGCTTAGAGTGTCACAGAGCGTCATCAGCAGGTTGCAACAGAGATACAGAGACTGGAAGAGTCACAGAAAGGCATAGAAGTGGACGTCCTTGGGCCACATCCCACACTGATGAGCGCTTCATTGTGAACAGTGCCCTGCGGAACCGGATGATGAATGCCACTCAACTCCAGGCACATTTAAGGGAGGTGAGAAGTACCCAAGTGTCACGTCAGACCATTCAAAACCATTGGCGTGGTCTACGTGCTAGACGACATGCAAGGGTACCTGACCACACCACCAGGCACCGCATCATCGTCTTGCATGGGCCAGGGAGCATTTACGCCAGACGAGGGACCAGTGGCCTCAGTGCTGTTCTCTGATGAAAGTCGATTCACGTTGAGCAGAAATGATGGTCGCCAATGATGTTGGAGACGTCAAGGAGAGCGCTATGCATCAGCCACTGTTGTCACCAGACGAGCCTTTGGTGGTGGTGGTGTTACCGTGTGGGCAGGTGTCTAGTCAATACAGAACTGTCCTACACTTTGTGAATGGTACAGTGACAAGCCCATACTACCTGAATAACATCATTAATCCAGTCATTGTGCCCCTGCCTGAACAACACAGGCCTCATTTCATCTTCATGGACGACAATGCTCCAGCTCATCGAGGTCGCATCATTAGGGAACGGCTGCTGGAGACTGGGGTACCTCAAATGGAGTGGCCTGCAATTTCTCCAGAACTGAATCTCATAGAAAACCTATGGGATCAGCTGAGTCGCTGTGTAGAGGCTCGTAACTCTGTGCCCCAGAACCTCAATGACCTGAGGGCCGCCCTTCAAGAAGAGTGGGGTGCCATGCCTCAGCAGACAATAAGTCGACTTGTGAACAGCATAAGACGTGGTTGTCAAGCTGTAATTGATGCTCAAGGGCACATGAAAAGTTATTGAGACATTGACATTTTTTGTTGTGGTATAGCCACCACTGTAGTTGGCTTTTGTTTCAATAAATTGTTTGAGATGAGGAAATCACTATTGCATGCTTCTGCTTAAATGTCGTACTTTCATGATATATCACTGTAGCGTGAACTTTTTACATTTTCCATAAATTTCACCCAAAAGCCAAATATCCCTAACTTTGTGTGTGTGTGTGTGTGTGTGTGTGTGTGTGTATATATATATATATATATATATGTATATATATGTGTGTGTGTGTGTGTGTGTGTGTATATATATATATATATATATATATATATATATATATATATATACACACACACACACACACACACACACACACACATATACATACATACACACACACACAGTATCCTTTAAGAAAGCTACCAGTACCCTGACCTGTGTCCTCTCACCCAAGCAGTCCTTTTAATGTGAGTTCCTGCACGCTTAATTCCCTCAGCTTATTCCTCATCATCTCTATACAAGTCACATCCTTCCTATAATTTAGAACCATGCGCCCCACTTACTCCCCCTTCTTCCTGACGTCCCACACAAGCCGGTTTGATGTCTCCCTAAAAATTCAGCGTTTAGTTCGGTGCGCAACGGCCAAACCGTGTCACCGCAGCTTCCTCTCCCTTGCGACACCCTTTTGACTCCGGTGGTGATGCCTCCCTCTCCCCTCTCTGTCCCGCCTTCTTGGTTTGAGTTTGGAAATGGAGGACGGAGGAGCCATGTACTCCAGGTAAATCATAGACCCTTGCATATAAAAACGACTCGTTGAAATCAGGTTAGGGTTAGAAGGTAGACTATGGTTAAAGCGGTTGAGAACTGCAAACGTTAAAGTGGGTTTTTTTTTTCTCCAGGAAAAACCGCAGCTTCCCCGTTTACATGGATTTGTTTACAGGCCAGTCGTGCCCGTCCCAATATGGCGGTGACGTCGACGTATCGCAACAGCGCGCCGGAGAAGTCAACGCGGCGTCGAGGTGTATATATATATATATACATTTGTCAGTGATTGCAAAAAAACCAAGATTTAACTTAAACGGTGACTATTTCGATTTACCTCTTCGAAGAACGCGTTTCTTTCTTCCCCCTTGTTTCCAAACCGCTGTCGATCATGTACGCGCCGGGCGAAACGTGACGCCGTCCCTTCTCGACGCAGCTCTTCCGGTCGGAGCCAAACTCGCCGCGTGAGTTGAAAAATGCGAACGCCTCTCGGTGTCGCGCCAAAGACCGATTCCCAAAAAGTGATCGCAGCATCTACCTTGTCACCGAAACCGTATTTACGCCTTCAGTTGACGTGGTTTCATTCACGAGGGTTATGTTTTAAAGAGTATGTCCCGCCCATTTTTACCTGTTGAAATGCCTTTAAAGGGCCGAAATCAGTAACAGTCGTTTTCCACTTAACAAAAAAGCGATTGCAGCGCCTACCTTGTGACTGAAAGGTTGTCTATGACTCAAAATTACTTGATTTCACTCTTGATGGTTATATTTGACAGATGATAGTCCACCGGTCCCTTTTACCAGCTGTAATACGTTTAAAGAACCAATTCAACTCATAAAAGGCAGTTGTGCATTTGTCAAACCATAGAAATGCAGTTTTGCACTTGCCAAAAAGTGACTGCAGCTCCTACCTTGTGACTGAAGGGTTGTTTATAGGTCAGAATGGCTTTGTTTCATTCATGGGGGTTATATATTAAAGATTATAACACACCCAGCCCTTTTAACCTGTTGAAATGCCTTGGCCAAAACCAGTAACATGTAGTTTTCCACTCGGCAAAAATTGATTGCAGTTCCTACCTAGTGACTCAATAAAATCATAAAAAATGTGAACATAAAAGTCGTTCTTTCTATTTATTTAATTGCATGGAGGCTGTTTGGTGCTTGTAGCGACCAAGCAGACGGAGGATTTGGACACAGTAATGACATGATTGGTCCGGTGATAAAAGTTGCAGCTCCAGGCTATTAATTCATAATTATATTATTTAATATGAATAACTGATAATAAAAGAAGGGCTTCTATTGCCAGTGGAAACCAGGTGATCAGGTATTGATCACTCAGTAAACAGATCATCGATCTCTCTCAAAGCCGCATAACAATATCCACTAATAAATACATAATGAGAAATAATCTGCTTGGAGATGGATATGGTGCTTCATATCCGCATGTGTAAAGTTAAACAACTATGAATCAACACGTTTTGGAGGGAATTTAACATTCATTTAAGTTTGCATTAAATTATTAATAGTACGCTGAATTTTTATACCTTCATGCATTAGTAAAATGGTTATATATAATAAAAGACATTTAATATTTTAGTTGAATGTATTTTATTGGAGTCTTTGTACATTACCATAGCAACATATCATCACGTTTTGCCGTGGTACCGCCCCCTCGCTTTCCCAGGCAGTTCGCAAAGTGTGCGTTGCCGTGTCGTGCCAAAAAGTGATTGTCCACCAAAAAGTGATTGCCATCCGTTGGATGGGCTATGACTTGTCAAATATGACCCTTATGAATGAAACCAAGTCACTTTTAGTCATAAACAACCTTTCAGTCACAACGTAGGAGCTGTAATCACTTATTGACAAGTGCAGAACTGCATTGTATGAGTTGTATTGGCCCTTTAAACATATTTAAACTGGTAAAAAGGACTGGGTGGGTTATAATCTGTCAAATATAACCATCAAGAGTGAAATCAGGTCATTTGAGGCAGAAACAACCGTTCAGTCACCAGGTAGGAGCTGCAATTACTTTTTGGCAAGTGGAAAATGACATGTTACGGATTTCGGCCCTTTAAAGGCATTTCAACAGGTAAAAAGGACTGGATGGGCTTTAATCTTTAAAATATAACCCTTGTGAATTAAACCAAGTCATTTTGAGACATAAGTAAGGTTTCGGTGACAAAGTAGATGCTGGAATCACTTTTTGGCACGATACCGTCTCCCGTGTTCCTGTTAAACAGTCAGAACTAAGCCCCCTCCTGAGGATGGAGAAGGGAGGCCCGGTATGACTAAGCTCACATGGAACTCTCACAGTGTTGCATTCTCCTCAGTAGGGCTGGGTGATACTGACAAAATCAAATATTGCTCATATCAATAGCAGGTATAGACGCATTAATTGTAAAAGGTAGTACAGTCTACAATGTTCAGAAAATGATAACCGTAATGCTGCCATAAAGACAACATTGAAGTATATCACAATATTGTCTCAGTCCCAGACAGAATGTACCAATAAGCCATCACCCATTCCACCCACCCATACATCACCCATTCCAGGTGATGTGGAGCATTCCACGAAAGGAACTTATTGATACAGTATTGATATTGATTTGACCTGATGTCAGTTTAACCCTTTTCACCCCAACCCTGTCAAGGCTGTCGAAAACAGATTTATTACTCGGTGACGAAAGCAGAAAACCAACTCCATGTCGCAAAATGTGTTAAAATTATAAAACAGGTGTTTTAAATGTCCAGAGAACGACTTGCTTTATTCTGCTTAAACTTAGTGTTGTAGGCCAGCAACAGACAGAAAACAGACTCCTGCTGTCTGGTTCCCTAACGGCCACCTCTGCCAATAATATTGTCAGTAGCAACATATTTAGTGAGAGAGCAGCTTCCTTGTCCACGTGAGCCGCCGCTCTGGATCCTGTCAGTCTCCTAGTTCCGATGGTTATCTATCTATTGCAGAGGTTTAAAGGTTAAATCGGTCTAAATTCGATAGGGCAAATAAAACGTTCTCACACACTTTTCAGACTTTGTCTCGAATATACTGTATACATTTACAAGAAAATATGTCTCCTGAGAAACCGGTCAGACTGGGGAAGATGTCCAGCGTGTTTCCACATGAAACATTGTTGTTGTGACTTTTAGTCAAGCTTAAGTGTGTGTGTGTGTGTGTGTGTGTGTGTGTGTGTGTGTGTGTGTGTGTGTGTGTGTGTGTGTGTGTGTGTGTGTGTGTGTGTGTGTGTGTGTGTGTGTGTGTGTGTGTGTGTTGTATTCCTGGTTTTAATGCGGCAACTTGGACATGAGGGCTGCAGTTTCAATGGGTGATTAATTCCCTCCCCTTTCTTTCCTTCTTTTTTTCTTCTTTTCTTTCTATCCCACTTGGTTTGTTTTTGTCATTCCCCCTATTTTCTTCTCTGCATTACATTTTGGCGGATTAATATTTGCGGTGACAATGTTTCGGCTAAGATCTGCACTTAACAGCATGGTAAGTCCTTTTGTGTGCTTTATCGGCCTTTTGGTTTATATAATTGTTGTTTAAATTCAATTGCTTTTAAAAAGTTTTGGTCCTTCTAGCTATGCATGATATTCTGCCTATAAGGATCCTTTAAGGATACTAGAGGATGTTTCACTTCCTTGAGTGGTGGGAGTCTATAACCCCACAAGAAGGTCTATTAATGAGTCTGTGACGTCATCTTTTTGTAGATCAGTGGTGCGCACTACAGCAGGTTTTCCCTCCAGCCAGAGGAGGACGGTAGGAATTGCACCGAGGTCGAACTCTCTGATGAAGCCCCGGACGACGCAGTTGGGGCTCGGGGGCCCGCCGCCGCCACCGTCATCTGCCAGTCGTGCCCCCAGCGGCAGAGCGGGCGCATCACCTGCTGCCTGGGCATGGGAGCGCTGCTCATCCTCATTGTCGGTGAGCCGCGCTCATCCTCACGACTGGATACGCTGGTTCCGCTTCGTCTCTCTCTCTCTCTCTCTCTCCAGTAAATTCTGTGAAACTGGTTCTACTCATTATGAATTTGGATTTTTGAGGTCCCATTTTGAGTCTACTGTATTCTTATCCATCAAGTATTTGATACTGCACTTACTGTTATACAGGAGAAGTTATTTGGTTTAGAAAGAAATGTGTATCACAGACATCATTAAAAGATTGGGAAACGTACACCAAATACTTTTTGCTCATCAATTGAGCAAAAAATTACTCCTTAAATAAATTGCTTTAGACAGTGTGGAATACATTTTCGAAGTTGAAAATATTACAATTATATGCTGAATAAATATATATTTTTTACATTTTGAAAAAAAGGATGTTGCCTGTCCTGAGGGTGGGGGGAAAAAAAACAAGTAAAAAGATAAACTATAAAAGTTGGAATACAATTATAATTTGTTTTCAGTACTTGGTCGGGCGGTTGTGATACACAAATATTTATATTCCATATGAATATCCCAATTTTCCCAAAAACGGTTCCCAATCAACTGTCATTCTCTACATATGAACAAAATATGGTAAAATTATTATGCCACTTTCGCAAAAACTATTCAAACATTCAGTTATTTTACAAGAACATAATTTACTATAAAATAGAAAGGGAAAGTATGTATGGAGTTAATTAACTTAGAACTAATTACCATGTTGCTTGTCTTCGGGAAAAGCTGATTAAAATTAACATTTTAATACATAATTGTAATGTTTTCAGCCGGACATGAATAAATCTGTTTGCAGCTGTAAAAGTGCAGCCTTGGTATGAACGTTTTGCTCCAAACAAGATTTAAAAAGATTAGGATTTGCTGAACCCACTGAGATCAGTTAGCGCTATAAGAATATCCGGTAAAAGATACTGTAAACTGCTGTCTTTTATTTACTACACAAACATGTTATGCATCATACTTGGCTCTAAATGCAAAATGTTGCCCAGTTGATGACTTTAAAATGGGGGTGGCGGGGTCCTCTAACTCTATTATGTTGTAATTTGCGTTTGTACTGTTTTTGTACCATTTTTAGCTTCTGTGTGTTTATCAATGTAAGGGAACAATGAAGAGGTGAATTTGTTGACGCAGTTTAAATTTCAATACATTGCAACAAAGTTGCCCTTAAAAAAAAAAAAAAGTCTATTTAAATTTGTTAATTTGATCGTTACATCGTTAGTTCTTAATCTTATGATTTTGGAAATGAAGTGGAGAAAAATATTATAATGCATCCTTTTTTTTTTGTGTATGAATTAAAGACCTGAATTAAAGTCCTGACTGTACATTGTTACTTTTCTGAAATCATAACAAATCTATTTAAAAAAATCTTTTTCCCCCCATTCCTGCCAGGCTACCTGATTGGCTACGTGAGCCACCGCAAACCTCTGCAGCAGCCAATGAACTGCACTGCTGAGCAGGAAGCGGGCGAGATGCCGGTGAAGGATCCAGAACCGTCTCTTTACTGGAGTGACATCACCCGCTTACTGGCGCAGAAACTCACCCCCCAGACACTGAATCAGGCTCTGAGGTACCACCAGACGAACAAATAGCAACCCAGAAAGCGCTAGCGGTTTTGTAACCCCCCCCCCAGGTTTCTAGCATTGATTTTGTTGCCACTGTTGCTTTTATGCTGCAACAGGTTTTTCGATCATCACATTTGATAAGACATATAAGAGGTATAGATAAGGAGATGTAATTTTTACTTTGTGCACCGAAAAAGTAGATGCACAAAGTCCATGCCGGATTCAGGACGCATGTGTACCAATGATTCCAAATCATTCTTAATTGGGGCTTCTGTCCACAACTTAGATTTGATTGATCAATATACTCTCGATAGATACGCTACTCACAAAAAGTTAGGGATATTCGGCTTTCGGGTGAAATTTCAGGATGAACCTAAAATGCACTATAACCTTTACAGGTGAACTTAATTTGACCTTCTCTAAACTTTTTAATGCACATATCCAACTGTTCAATGTTTCAGTACTTTTTGCACAACTTGCTGTTCTCTAACAAGGAGCTGAACAGCAAAATTCACAACAGGTGTTTGATCCATGAATCGACCAATACATTTCCTGGTTCAATTAGAATTGGTATTTAAACAGTCCTCTTCATCATGCTGTTCACATTTTGACATCATGAGACCAAGACGACACCTAACAATTGATCTACAGTACCTCGCCATTGTGAGGCTTCAAACAGGATGTTCTCAGAGGGAAGTGGTCACTGAGCTTAGAGTGTCACAGAGTGTCATCAGCAGGTTGCAACGGATAATACAGAGAGACTGGAAGAGTCACAGAAAGGCATAGAAGTGGACGTCCTTTGGCCACATCCCACACTGATGAGCGCTTCATTGTGAACAGTGCCCTGCGGAACCGGATGATGAATGCCACTCAACTCCAGGCACATTTAATGTAGGTGAGAGGCACCGAAGTGTCATGTCAGACCATTCGAAACGGTTTACATCAGTGTGGTCTGTGTGCTAGACGACCTGCAAGGGTTCCTGACCACACCACCAGGTACAGGCATCATCGTCTTGCACGGGCCAGGGAGCATTTACGCTGGACGAGGGACCAGTGGCCTCAGTGCTGTTCTCTGATGAAAGTCGATTCACATTGAGCAGAAATGATGGCCGCCAACGATGTTGGAGATGTCAAGGAGAGCACTATGCATCAGCCACTGTTGTCACCAGACGAGCCTTTGGTGGTGGTGGTGGTGTTACAGTGTGGGCAGGTGTGTCTAGTCAATACAGAACTGCCCTACACTTTGTAAATGGTACAGTGACAAGCCCATACTACCTGAATAACATCATTAATCCAGTCATTGTGCCCCTGCATGAACAACACAGGCCTCATTTCATCTTCATGGACGATAATGCTCCAGCTCATCGAGGTCGCATCATTAGGGAACGGCTGCTGGAGACTGGGGTACCTCAAATGGAGTGGCCTGCACTTTCTCCAGACCTGAACCCCACAGAAAACCTATGGGATCAGCTGAGTCGCCGTGTAGAGGCTCGTAACTCTGTGCCCCAGAACCTCAATGACCTGAGGGCCACCCTTCAAGAAGAGTGGGGTGCCATGCCTCAGCAGACAATAAGTCGACTTGTGAACAGCATGAGACATGGTTGTCAAGCTGCAATTAATGCTCAAGGGCACATGAAAAGTTATTGAGACATTGACATTTTTTGTTGTGGTAAACCCACCGCTGTTGTTGGCTTTTGTTTCAATACATTGTTTGAGATGAGGAAATCACCATTGCATGCTTCTATGTAAATGCCCTACTTTCATGATTTTCCATAAATTTCACCCGAAAGCCAAATATCCCTAACTTTTTGTGAGTAGTGTATATTTGATTAAGAGACTCTAGATAGATATATATGATTGATCAGGAGATGATAGATAGATAGAGAATGTTTGATCAAGATACTCCAGGTGGATAGATATGATTGATCAAGAGACTAGATAAATAAATATGATTGATCAGAAGATAGATAGATAGATAGATAGATAGATAGATAGATAGATAGATAGATAGATATGATTGATTAAGAGATTCTAGGTAGATATATATGTTTGATCAAGATATTCTAGATAGATCTTAATGTATGATCAGGAGACTCTGGATAGATGTATATGATTGATCAGGAGACTCTGGATAGATATGATTGATCAAGAGACTAGATGTATAAATATGATTGATCAGGAGATGATAGATAGATAGCTAGATAGATAGATATGATTGATCAAGAGATTCCAGGTGGATAGATATGATTGATCAAGAGACTAGATAAATAAAGATGATTGATCAGGAGATAATGGATAGATAGATAGATAGATAGATAGATAGATATGTTTGATCAAGAGATTCTACTTTGACACATGTGTTTGATCTAGGAAAGCTTGATAGATATGACTGATTGAGAAATCCTTGACATGGATATGATTGATCGAGAAACCGCAGATGGATGGATTAAGATTAGCAGAGAGACAATGGATTGATCAAAGAGACTATAGATAGATGTGATTAGTTGAGACGATCGAGAGATAGAGCTGATAAGTCGAGAGACTGCCTCACCTCACCGTCACCCCCCCCGCCGTCTCCGCAGTGAGTTGGACCGAGCGGACTGCATGGCGGGGAGTGCTGCCGACATGCACCTCGCTAACAACATCTTCAACCAGTTCAAGAAGCAGCGGATGGATCCCTGGACCGACGCCCACTATGTCCAGCTGCAGACTCAGGACAGGTGATTCCACGCTTGGAGGTGCTGCTCCACGTGGCCTTGAGCAAGAGAACAGGGGTGCGGACTGGGAAATAATTATTTTGATTCAATTATGAATGTAAACAACTCTGCTTTAGAGTGGCTATCTGTAAGATTATTGTTCAATAATTCCATATTTGAACCTTGAAGAATGTGACCGTCGAAGACGAACATCAACCCCCGATGTTTGAAATAATTCTGCCTTCATTCTCCAGGTCTTTGAGGTGCTTGAAAAGTCCTTGAATGAAACGGCATCGTTAAAAATCTTTGATATTCCCCTGGTTTGATAAAGATCACATGAAGCTTTGAAAATTAAAAAAAAAAATAGTATGGCGGGGGAGGGGAGTACCTAAAAGTCCTTGAATTACATTTTGTAATGAACCCTGAAGGGAAATACCACCCGTTTTCAGCATTAAATTGACCAAAACAATCTCCCTGGAGTTGTGGTGGTCCATAGAACCAATTCTTCCACTTTTCTGTACCAGAGAGCGGCAAAATCAGGGGATTTGGGGGGGCTGGGCTGTGACGTACCGTCGATGTCCTCTTATCTCACCCTCAAGAGCCTCATTGAGATAAATGGACAATCTCAGTTCCATGAAAAACAGCATGACTTGATGACCGTGTGACTGTTGAGTGATGGTTAAGTTTTTGTAAAGGTGTCTTAAATCCCGTGTGGGGTGGGCCAAACAATGGCAAGACTTAAACAAAACAAAAAAGATTCAATAATAAATGATTAGAGTGGAGAATAACCTTTTCTTTACCTGCTGATTGGCAGTGAGCGCCCCAACCGTGTACTTTTTGGTACAGAGGAGTTCCAGCCCCGGGGTTATCTGGCGTACAGCGCTACGGGAAGAGTCCAGGTAGGGCTGGGTTTAAAAAATAATAATAATAATAAAATAAAAAAAACAATACTCTTGACAAAATTCAGTTATGTTTAATTTTCTGAATCGATTGAGCTCAATTGCAATAGCTTTCCTTCGAATGTCATGCAACCAATTTACACATAACTCTACACTATGTGTCACCAGAGTCACAGATGTATTCATTTTAAATATTTTGACACTGGTCAAAGCACTTTTATTTTTATTTAAGATAGAATTTTACTGTTTTAAACAATTGTTTTATGTTTTATTATTTAAATAGTTGTTGTTTTGTTCATTTTTTTAACAAAAAGGTCCATACAATATTGCAACTAAAGCAACGTTTAAAGAGGAATTTGAACATTAATTTCCTCTATTAGACGGAATTTGTTTCATTAAATCTTTTTTGTCACGCACGTCAGATGGAACACTGAAAGCTGGCAGCTATTCTCATCATGTATACAATGAAATTGAAATGTGAGATGAATGCTACTCAATACCCAGCTGGGGTGTGTGTGTGTGTGTGTGTGTGTGTGTGTGTGTGTGTGTGTGTGTGTGTGTGTGTGTGTGTGTGTGTGTGTGTGTGTGTGTGTGCGCGTGCGCGTGCGCGTGTGTGTGCGTGCGTGCGTGCAGGGCAAGGTGGTGTATGGCAACTATGGCCGCCAAGAAGACCTGGATGTTCTACAAAGGAAGAGCGTTGAGCTAAAAGGAAGCGTTGCGCTGCTTCGAGCTGGACGCATCAGCTTTGCTCAGCAGGTGTGTGGGTGTGTGTGTGTGTGGGTTATGTTATTTGTTTATTTAATGGAAGACATTCAAGCAATTGTTGTGGGTGAGTTTAACCCTAGAATGAGAGTATGGGTTTATGTCCAGACAAAATTTATCTGGCTTAAAAGGGTTGTTTTTTATTTTTGTTCGTTTTTTTATAACCTGTGCTGTCAGCATGCTGGGCATACAACAAAGAGTATTTGTATGCCGTTGCATCTAGGACAGTGTTAGCCTGCAAGTAGAGTTCAAGTTGCAAGGGGTGTGTGATGTCCAACGCTGAGTGTACATGACTTATCCCCATTGGTACTGGTGTAGAAGGTCTGTATTATGCCGTGGCGCCTCCAGGCAGCGGAAAGAGCCTCGAAGCCCCCTGAACTCCATAGCCTTGTACACACCCTACGGCTGCAGGAAAGCCCTGAGCACCCTGCCCTGCGGCCACAGAAGACCCCCGGGCCCCCAGAGAAGCTCCCCAGAGGAGACCCCGCACCCCAAGGGCACACACATACAACTAACCCCCAGTTGCAGGCACAAGATGAAGGCACAGAACCCAGGCGGCAGGCGCCAGGCATGAACCGCAGGCCCGGATCCCGGCCCCACGGCGACAGACTGACACCCCGCCCGAACCACCTGCCCCACAGGCGAACTGGCAGGACTCCCATGCCCACTCACACCCCGCGTAAGGGCGAGGCCCGCCCCACCGCAGCCGACCAGACGCCCCATCCGGCGCTCACACGGAGTGCCCATACATGTAGCAGAGTGTGCTCAGCACGGGGCACCTGGATGTTTGCCAACAGGCCAATGCAGATATACAGGCCCTCCACCGGGGCGCCCGCCACAGAGAAGCCGTGTAGCAGGAGCAAAAGGCTGCGGGCTGTCCCCCACAATTCTCACGATTTTAGACAATTCTAATATTTTTGGTTGCTGAATAAAGCAAGAAAACAATCATCCGGGACATTTTTGAGGGTTAACGAAGGCGCCATGCAGAATTGTGTTTGGAAAAATGTAAGAAACAGGAGAAAATAGTATTTGGTTCCTGATGACCGCAGATTGTGTAAACGTGGAATGACATCTGTAAGAATTCCCCTTTTGATTTAATTATGGATGGAGAAAATTAAAATAAGTGTATTCACTGTATAGAGATAATAACAATTAACCAATTTCTGTATTTTGGGGTCATCAAATTCTGACATTTACATGCAAAGTTCACATTTGTGCAGGAAGTCAAACATGTTTTGTTTTACATATTTGTTAGGAAGGGCAAAAACAAGTCAACAAGACCTTTAGCACAAAACATCCCACGAACATGCAATAAATGGATCTCACAGTCTGGGAACATTTTCTGCATCTTAGGTGGCCAACGCTGCTGATAGGGGGGCCGTCGCTGTTCTCATCTACCCAGACCGCCAGTTCCACAAGTACAAAAATAATACCAGCCTCTACGGACACGTGAGTCACCTCGTGATGGTTCAAGAACGATCGCTGTTATTCACTTCAATCTGCTAAGAATTCTATAAATGTGTTTGTAACAATAGAAATTCTTCACGTTAAAATGAACTTGCCCCAATCACAGCAGCTCTGCGTATACAGTAAAGCAAGGTATCGGCTGTTTCTTTAAATCCAAAGCGATACTATAGAGCTGAAATGTGGTTTACAGAGGTCTTCCTTGTGTTACAATGTTTTATTTGAGCAATCATGTTAAAATGACTCAGAAAATGGCACAGAATCCCAGGAGCCTCATGCATAATTGAAAAAGGACTATATGCTGTTGCAATGGACCTCCACCCTCTGTTTCTCTGAATTCTGTTTTTTCCACCAGTTTGTTGTCTGAAAATGCATGAAAATACTACAGTATCCATGGGCATCATCGGCTGTTGCTATGGTACTGGTACAAGGTCAAATCAGTCTTGTGAGCTTAGCATGGTTTGGTCTAGTAGTAGGAAACAATGGCATCTGGCAATCTAAATGCCATTAGATTGCCAGATGTGGCCTACAGACCTGTGGTTTGTGACCCCTGGTCTATGGGAAATCTGAATGGAAATCTTACTTTCGGAACTTATTTATTTGTTTGTAAATAAAACAATATTTTATTTATTTATTTATAAATGAATTCGTAATTTTGGTTAATTCATTGCTAAAATGCATGCAACATTTTGTTGCTATATGTCATTATCCCATTAGGTCCTGGTCAGTGTTGATTCTTTGCATATCCCCCTTTCTTGTTTAATATTTATTTTGTTTGTTTCCTGCAGGTCCATCTGGGTTCTGGAGATCCTTACACCCCCGGGTTCCCCTCCTTCTACCAAACCCAGTTCCCCCCATCTAAGTCCTGTGGTCTTCCCTCCATACCGGCCCAGACCATCACCGCCAACATGGCTGCCACTATTCTACAGTAAGGGAATGTCAAGGAAATCAAACCCTCAGAATTCAGATTAAACTCTGACTTTCTTTTTCCTCAGAATTCTCGCTTTGTTTTCAGAATTCTGACTGTTTTCTCAGGATTCTGAGATGAATCTGCAATGTCAAATCATTTTTACGTGGCAATTCTTCATGTGCCCCTAATCCTCTTATATAGTATATCACACTAAAACTTTTAAACAAAACTGTAACGTGAAATAAATATTGGGTCATATCTTCCAGTCATTAACTTTGTTCATTGCGCATAGTAAAATGGTTGATTTCAAGTGATTTGGCCAAGTTATTTCCCACCTCTGAACTCATTACTACTCTACTCTACTCTACTATTGGATTTAAGTGTAATAAACATTTAATTTTTTGTTTTTCAATTCAACTTATGGATGGTATTGTATTGTGTCTCTCTTTGGATCACTGAAATCAACCTCAGACGGGTTTGTGCAGATAAAGGCATAATGAGGAAGGTTTCTGCCAGACAAATTCATGGGATTAAGAGAGCAGCTGCTAAAATGCCATTACAAAGCAGCAAACAGGTATTTGAAGCTGCTGGTACCTCGAACCTCAAGGTGTAGGATTCAAGATTCAAGATTCAAGATTCAAGATTTTTATTTGTCACATACATATACATACTTCCATACATATATGCAGTGAAATGTAATAATAAGCCTCTGGATCCTCCAGAGGCTTGCAGTTGTGCATAAACCTACTATTCGGCCACCCCTCACCGATGCTCATAAGCAGAAACAGTTGCAGTGGGCCCAGAAATACATGAAAACTAATTTTCAAACAAGTCTTGTTTACTGATGAGTGCCGTGCAACCCTGGATGGTCCAGATAGATGGAGTAGTGGGTGGTTGGTGGATGGCCACCATGTCCCAACAAGGCTGCGACGTCAGCAAGGAGGTGGCGGAGTCATTTTTTGGGCCGGAATCATGGGTTAGGGTTAGAGCCGGTAGGCCCCTTTAGGGTCCCTGAAGGTGTTAAAATGACCTCTGCAAAATAGCTTTTGATTTCAGTAAATATGACCTCCTAATGCTGCAAATTCAATAAATGACCATTTTCAGTTCTTTACAACCTATAAAATGTTTTGAAACTCTGTTGTGCATAATAATTTGGAGCAGTGCATTTTGTGTTTGTAATAAAATAAAAAAAAATACTGTTATCATTGGGAGGTTGATGACTTAAATTATAATGACTGTCATTTGCATCGACTATTTAGGAAAATCTGAGAAAAATATCATTTGCACAATAATTTGGAACGCGGTGTATAGACGACATAAAAAGAGGACATAGTGGATATAAAGGACAAAAAAAAAAATTTTTTGTTGATTTACGTTACTTTAGATGGACTCATTCACTATCCTTCCTTCTCTAGGAAGATCGGCGGCCCTGAGGCGGAGGCAGACAGCGGCTTCATAGGAGGCATAGCCTCCGTCTCTTACCGACTGGGTGGCAGCTTCAACATTACAGTGGAGGTCAACAACGTTCTGGTCAACAGGGAGATCCACAACGTCTTTGGCATCATCAGGGGATTCACCGATCCCGGTAGGAGGGACGGATGTCCAACAGCCCCTGCTGCATAAAGACTGCTTCACAGATATGTGGCATTTACATACGCATGTTTTCTGCCTATAGAGGCTGGATCTGACATTTTGTACTCCACAGTTTTCCAATCATTGCACAAATTTGAATGACAAAATTGGCCAAATTTCCTTGGAAAAGTTGCACTCAATTCGCAAACATTAAATTTGTGCAACAATATTAATTTTAGAATTAATTTAATGCCATAAAATACCAGATATATTTATACAATTTAAAGTGGAAATCCATAAGTTGTCCCACAATTCCATTTGGAACTGCAACAGTATTTTTCAGCATCCGGGCTTACCAAAAACAATTTTTTCAAAGATTTGCCTTCTTCTAACATATTAATTTCTTTTTTTTCTTGGCCACTTGGTGTCGTGGATATTTTTTCAACCGAGGGTGCAATGTTCTTTTTTGTGACAGTTTATTGACCACAAATAGTCACGCTGCTTCTTCAAATTCACCCAAATTCACTTTCATTCCCTGCACAAGCAGTTTGAATTTGAATCCGCCTTTCCCACCTTGTTGTTGGGAAAGGCGGATTATGTGGAAAATTATTTCTTTAAGAGCCTGATAATTTTTTTCCCAGTTGCACAGAGCCGCTTCTGCTCTGTTTAAAGTTATTTTATGGATGAATGGTTTGTTTTGTTTTTTTATTTTGTGAATATGTGAATAATTAATGGTTGTGTTCATGTTTTCTATTGCTGCATTTTCTGCATGTTCTGCCACTTAGCTAAGAGGAAGAGGAAACGGACAATGGATTTCTTTTGCTGACTTAAATGCACACATCCCAGAGTTGTTCCAAGTGTTTTTTTCTCCTGACATTTTGCTGAACAAAATCTCCGCCCTCATGGGAATGCTTCCATTGAAAAGCATGGAATCCGTTCACATAATGTTTTCAGAAAATGATTTGAAACATTTGTGTTCTGTGTGAAATGGCTTTAAACCTGCAGAATGAATCACTGGGTTTTTGATTTATGATCATCATGAATCATACACAATATCTGAATTTGTGACAATATATGCTTTTATAATCAAAATCCTATGTTTGAGCCTCGAGGTTTAACACAGTGAACTGTACGTTAATGCAAATAACAGTATATCAGAACAAAAACTCTTTAGTTCTTCTCAAAAACGCTCTCAATTAAAACACCTGTAAGTATTTCCGACCTTTTTTATTGTGTGTGCTCAGATCAATTCCTCATTCTGGGAGCACAGAGGGACTCCTGGGGTCGTGGGTATGCCAGCGCCACCATGGGCACGGCCATCCTGACAGAGCTGTCCAGGGTGGTGCACGAGCTGGTGGAGAGAGGTGAAACAACGTGTGTGTGTGTGTGTGTGTGTGTGTGTGTGTGTGTGTGTGTGTGTGTGTGTGTGTGTGTGTGTGTGTGTGTGTGTGTGTGTGTGTGTGTCTGTGTGTGTGTGTGTGTGTGTGTGTGATTTTATAAAATCTCCATCTAGCTGCCCTTCGGAGATCAACATGGTAGATTGGCTTTGCTATTGGCGGACTTTTTGTGTGACACAAATTGTCACCAAAATTTTACTTTACCTGAAACTGTTTGAATTAATAGGAAATAAACTGGTTAAAGGGTTTAAGACAGTAAGCAGTTGAAAATTGTTTTATTAAAAATTACCAATACAAATAAATAAAATTATAAATATGTTACCAATAAAAAACTTTTAAAGATTAAAGTAGAGAGTAGATAGATTAAAATAGAGAAAAAATATTCTATTAATTCTTCAGGGGACCCTTTGACTTTCCCTCTTATACAGTATATTTATTCAAGTTAATTATATACTGTAATTGAAACACCTTGTAACTACAGAGCAGCAGCGCCAACACCAGGAATATAGCCAAAACTGAAACACCCTCAACTAGTCATATACGTTATTTATTTAATATATTGTTAATATATCATATTTGTATCAAATGTGTTTTCAGATGGATTCAAACCTAGGAGGTCCTTGGTGTTTGCCAGCTGGAGCGCGGGGGAGTATGGAAGTGTCGGTGCCACAGAGTGGCTGGAGGTAAGCACTTTGATTTCTGTAACTGCATTTGTGCAATAATTCCCTAAACCCTAAACGTATTTGGTACCTGTTCCCCCGTTCAGGGTAACATTGCTTCCCTGGACAGGCGAGCGTTCTCGTACATCAGCCTGGACCAAGCGGTCATGGGTCAGTGCAATGACACATGGGTCGGGGTCCTGGTTGATCTTGACTCTGGATGCTTTTGGCTGAACGTGTCTTCACTTTACCAACAGGTAAAGGGGGTTTCGTGGCCTCAGCCAGCCCCCTGCTGCACAGTCTGATCGAGAGAACCCTAAAAGAGGTAAACAAAACCATTGTGTAATAGCTGGAACGGGTTAAACTCCACTTTATTACAGTACCACATTCTCAGGTTCTCCAAGAAAAAGGAAAAAAAACATGGTTTGCATTTGACTGTTTTGTTATGTACTCTCCATTAGAGGTAGTTGATATTGATAAAATGATGATCCAGCTTCTGCTTTGCAGGTAAGAGGTCCACCTGGTCCTTGTCCCCTCAGCAGCCTTGTGGGATCAACAGACTGGTGAGACAATTCCAGCCTTACCTTGTATACAGTAGCATGGGTCATATGAGCGAATTAAGCTGGTACACAGTATATGCATATGTGTTTATAGCATCCACAAGTCAACGATTCTGTTGTTTGTAGAATAAGACGGATTCCTTGTGTAGAGAGAAAGATACAGGCACTGAATTTTTTCCAAAAGAGTAGAGGCTTAATAATACCACTAGTCACTTAAATACAGCAGGCTTATTATAAGCTTAGGATACTCAATAATGTAAAGTTAAACAGTAAGGAAAAGTCTAGAAATACTGAAAAAATAACTTACTGAACATTCTGTTACACTGAACCAAACAACCTCTGCAGATCTGCTCGAGTCTAGATCACGTTACACTTTCAGCCACGGGACGGATGATGCAAGACATATGCATATAACTATATCTCCATCCAGGCAAAGGCCCATGCCAATGGATGACCCCGCTTATCCATTCCTGGCCTTCTCTGGAATCCCCTCTGTCTCCTTCCACTACATCTCCAGAAATGTGAGCCTTGGTTCATTTTTTAATACAAATGCACATGTATATTGATTCCTATGGAGAAAAAGGATTAGGTCACAAATTCTCTATCAATTAATCTGTTTTTATATAAATTAATCATATGTATTCATACATACATACATTCATTTTAAAATCTCATTCATTGAAAATAGTAAGTCTCCATTTGAACAAACTACTTGCTGTTGTTCTGGAGAAGACCGAGCTTTCTCATTTTACCATATTTTTTTATGCAAAATCTAGACAGATATAGAATATTGTATTCTATATGGTTTCCACTGGCTTTTTCCACAATTATGGCCAAAATTTCTGTAATTTCCACGCAATGATATGAAAAAAAAAAAAAAAATGTTGTTCAGATATGATCTGGTTTTTAAATATCTCAAGGTGTCATTTTTCGTCGCTTACTCTTTAAGGTCGAGGCATACCAGTACCGAGGTACCAGCCTGGACGTTATGGATCATCTGGGCTACGAAACCAATCAGTGCACCAGCCAAATCGGTGTGCTGGCAGCGCAATTTGCGGGCCATATGGCGCTACGGCTGGCGCATGACCACCTGCTTCCCCTGGATGTGAATCAGTATGGCAGCACCCTCACCAAGGCTGTGGTCCAGCTCAGCGGGCACATCAGCCAGCTCTCACAGGTAGCACACATACATATACTGGACATGCACACACACGTTTCTTTCTTCATACATGCAGCCCTGGGTAAGTTGTGTCACACAGCGGTTGACCAAATGGTTAAGATTAACAAAACACCCGTAATGTGATGATAAATAATTAAAAAAATACATTTAAATATTTATAATAATCAAAATATTAAAACATTTCATTGTCAATATGGATAACTCGATTTTTATATTGTGTCATCTCCTTGATATATTTTAATTTTTTTTATGGTGATCTTTGTATGTGCCGTTTACAGCGAAATGGCATATACCATATACAGCATATACCTGAGCAGCGAGTCATCCATTTTTTTCTCCTGCAGTCCGGTGAGCTAAAAGAAGTGAGTGCCAAGTGGCTGCACCATGCACGCGGTTCCTTCATGCGGGCTGCCAACGACCTCAGCAACACTATTGCCAACACGGATATGAGCGATGCTCAAGCCTGCCGTGTCCTCAACGACAGGATCATGATGGTGAGATGTCAGTGATCTTTGTGCGCTTTGGTTCATTGCAGTACAATAATAATGGGAATCTTATTTGGCATTATTTTATTAGTTCGGTCAGGACAACTTCGTCAAACAAAACTTTAATTTCAATTTGCAGATAGATCTATTTCGTGGTATGGCTCGTGGTAAGGCTGGGACCTTCCTGCCCTTCGAGGATAAGTGAAAAGCCTAAGGCAGGGAGAGCAGCAGCAAAGACGCCCCATGGGGTGCAGAACAGAGCAGGCATCAATGGCAACAGAAATTTAATTGGTCAGACACAGCATGAAAAGGACCTGGGGTGTAGACTGGCTACAAGCGAATTGCAGAGGAAGCTGCAAGGGTAGGGAGGCTAAAGTAGCTTAAATAAGGTGCCCGATATGAGATTTGCCAATTGGATACATAGATGGGAATCAGCTGATCCATGAGCTAATGTGGATCAGCTGATGTGGACTAGCATGACTTAAACTTCTTTGTGGTCTGCCTGAACTAATTTCAGCTAAATGTTTTGTAAAAGTTAACTACGCACTGTTTTCATATCACAAAACTTTTTTTATCCAAAATAAACTGTAATCCTTCTGGGCACATCCTTCTGGTTGGTAACTACAAATCTGAGCACAAACGCACTGATACATACACCTATACTATAGCTTTAGCAACAGCACCACTGACTTCACTGGCTAAGCCACTTCCTGGTGAGCAGTCATTTCGAAAACCCTCCTGTCATTCTCCCTCCCTCCAGGTCGAGCACAGCCTGCTGTCTCCGTATGTAGCCCCCCAGAAGACTCCTTTTCGCCACTTGCTGTTGGGTTGCGGCCCGCACACCCTGCCATCGCTCGCGGTCAACACTGACCCAGAGCAGCTCCGAACCTGGCTGGCCCTATCCACCTGGACCCTGCAGGGCTCCGCCAACGCCATGGCGGGGGAGATCTGGAATGTTGACAACCAGATCTAGGGGAGGAGGGTATGGAGATGCTTGTATGTGAGGGGAGTCCGACAGACAATATAGGAAACTGATTTTGGCCCTTCCTGGTGAATTTTAAATGTGATTGTGTATGTGCCTTCTTCTTGGTTCTGGTGAAAACCGACATCAGCTCCTCTAAATGTTTACCCATAAGGCATTCATTGCTCAAAAATAAACAAGGACATTAGTAACACTGCCAATACAGTGTACCAGTCGGTAACCCACTGAATTACCCTCTCATGTGTTGCAGCAACCCATATTTTATTCAGGAAAACTCATCTCAAATGCCAAACTCTGCTTTCTCCATCTGACATGCTGCTGTTTGTTGATGGCACCACATCTGCTCTGGTGCAGCTTCATGGCTAGGTCCCAGTCGAAGCAGCCCCACTGCACATCGCAGTGAGCCCCCAGGTGCCGGCGCACCAGAGCATCCTGACTTGGTGATAAATCCCTATCCAACTCATCACGGTCCTTAAACATGAGCTGCGCAGCGTCCAGGCTGCAGTGCGTTACTGTCTCCAAGCCGTCTCTGACGAGTGGAAGAGTGGAAGCGCTGCATGACTCAATCTCCTCTCTCTGACTGTTCTCAAACACCTCAAGGAAAACCAAATTTTTCCCTGGTCTTGGGCTTGGTCAGTGCCAGGTGGCACAGCAGAGGTTGTCTGGCTCAATGCTCATAGATGGAAATGGTCTGTGTCTTTTTAACCAGCTATGGTCTTCAGGATGTCGGAGATCTCCACTACTTACCTGAAGGATATACTTCTCTCCCTACCGACTCTCAAGGCCTTGGTCGTGGAGATTGCGCGAAAGGCTGAAGTTGATGCTTCCTGTCCTTCCACTCATACTACTAAACCGAGCACTGATTGTGTTCAAACATGCACTCCTAGGGTATAAAACAGATAACTGGATATTTAAGTAATATAAAAATGTTTGAAAGAATTGGATTTATTTTAAAACCATGCAGGGGGACCAAGTGTCTGGATAGTGTAGAAAAACACTTTTGGAATGGAAAATACTTTTGTAATGGAAAACAGTAAGATTCACCTTGATTTGCTTGTGACAATGTTTTATTGGCATCTCTCAACCGTTTATTAATTATGACACATTGCACTTGTGCTTTCTTTATGTAACCAATGCGACCCTTTTGAGTTGTGCCTGTACCTTGTTGTTCACCAGCTCCTCACATAACTGGGAAGCTTGCGAAGGCCATGAGATGCACCTGTGTTCCTGTGAGGGTTTTGTGCGTAGCTTCTATATAAACAAGATGTACATTTTGCCAACAGTGCTTTTCGTAAAGGAGGAACACTGGCTATATGGCCAATATTCCTACCAGAATGTTTTTAACACTTTCCGCAGGCTGCCTTGTTTTATGCTGTAATATCTCAATGAAAAACATTAAATAAATAACTTTGTATTATTGTATTCAGACCGTCTATTTCCACAACACATCAGTCAACAATTATTTAGAGGGCATAGAACATGCACATCGGTTTGAATTCAATGCAATATCTTCCTTATTGCTAGTGTATTTCTGCAGAGCTTTTCGGTCGCCTTCACTGGTCCTCCATTTTTTCCAGCTCCCACAGTAGCTCACAGTCAAGAGTTAAAATCTAATTTTTGCACGAGAAAAGAATCGTCCAATATCGGCCTGGAGTACTGATTTAAGGAAGTAATGAAGGTTGCGGTTTTTCCGCTGAAAACTAGTCTTAAGTCTTAATGCATGAATTCAAGATTGGTTCATTGAGCACTCCCAAGCCTAAAGGATCAACGCCACAATCGATTTGCTAATCTCTGGTTATGGCCTTGAGCTATAGACAACTTTTTGAATGTTACTTACTTTTGCCCAATTAGCTCATTTGATTTAGTCATATTCCATCATATTCCATTTATTTTCCCCAATTTTGTACTGTAATTTTTGCAGCAGATAATTAAATAGGATTTTTAACATTTGATTTTGTAAACATTTTCTACTTTGTTCTTGGTATATACTATACAGAGACCACCATTTTTTTAAATTAATAACTTTTAAAATATTGAGCTGCACTCCAAAAAATGAGCTGCTAGATGTCTACAGCAAATTCAATTCATGATAACCAACCAGTAAGAATTATGATCCCACTTTGCTGGGAATTACTGTAAAGGATTGTTTAACACATGTAGACAAGGTAAATAACATCTCTCTATAACCACACATCTTTGAATGTACACAGTTCAAATTGGAAATTGTTATTTTCCAAAACAATGTACAATTAACAATGTGTCTGTTGGGCCCTGGTAAAGAAACCAGGTCCTTGTGAATGTCTGTATCGGAGGATGAAGGTCTTCTTGTGTTGTAGCTGTTGTCGCTTGTGTTGTATCACAGTTTTGACTGAATGTGGACATACCGAGGCAAATGTCACCTTTACCTGTGACATCCTTGTTCTCAAATATGTTCATGCTGTTCTCTTTTGAAATATGCACCATCTATTTATATATTGTATAGATAGATATTGTATGTTCTGTGGATGATTTTTGTGTTAAAAATGAAATCTTATGTCAATATTTTCAAACTAGAATTAACCATTTATTTAGTGAATACTAGTAGTTATGTACTACTAGTTATCTTTTCCTTCTGCCCCAAAACCCTTCCATTTCCCTAATCTGCTGCTCCCTCGCAGAGCATCTGGTTTGTGGAGCAGGTGGTAGAGCTGGGGTCTTGTGTGCTAAGGGGATGGGGGGCAGGATAGGCTTGGCGTCGGACCCGGGCCGTGCAGAGTAGAGGGTGTCGCCAGGAGAGGGTTTCTCTGTGTCTTGATGGGGCGTGTTGGGTGTGTACAGTGATCCTTGTCCTTGAGGCATTACCAGTGTATGTCCGAGTGCAGAGATAACTGGGTGCTCGGTATCTGGTCCCGAGACCACCTCAAAGGCTGTGTCTGGGACCCTGGCCTCAGAGAGCACTCTTGTTGAAGTCGGGACGGACAAAGGCAAATAGGTGCAAGACTCATCTGAGCTGTTCTCTATGTGCTTGCTAATATGTTGCTCATCTATGATTGAGATCACACCAGGATATTCACTTTGAGAAGGCAGAAATGACAGAGGTGTTTGGGCAGACATTTTAAAGATCTGGCTGTAGTTCCCCCGACTCTTCCCTGCAAGGGCCTCTCTGACCAGCTGCTCACTTCTCCCAATGGAGGCCAACTCAGTGGAGGTGTTCTGCGACCTGCGGTATATGTGAACCTGGTTCATGTTTCTGCAGGAGAGGTCTGGGGGCTCCAGGGCTGAGCAAGAGGCTGATGCTGAACGGTCAGACTTAGCGAAGGTTTGCTTCTCTTCTGCCAGAGGTGCTGTGGCTGTGGAGGCATGATCTGGCAAGGCTCCGTCACTGCGATCCCCTTCCATCTGCTCTACCAAGCCCACATAGTCCTTCAGCAACTGTCTCAGAGTATTGTAGGCTTCTGCCTGGTCATCGCATGGAACAACATAATTGAAGAAGCCCGGTTGTTCCCTGTTGGCAACAGCATAGTGGTCAATCCGCCACACCACTGCATCTATCTGGGCCTGGGTGTACAGGCCGCAGCCCCTCAGTCTGCTGACATAGCGCTCCACATGAGTGGGTATAAGCAGGATGTAGCGGAGCTCAAAATAGCAATTCTGTAGACTGAACACACCCTCCAGTTCCATATGGACGCAGCAGATTAGGCCTTCCCTCGCAACGTTCTCAATGGCCTCTCTGCTCAGACCGTAGCGCTGACCCTCGTACTCCATGGTCTGGACAAAGCTACCCATGTAAACCATGTTCTGAAATTCTTCTTCGCTGACGAAATGGTAATCAACACCATCCTCCTCTCCAAGATAGGGCCCTCTGGTAGTGTGACAGGCTCCGTAAGCAATGTATTCACTGAACTCGTGGCACAGCTTATGGGCCAGTTCTCTCTTGCCACAGCCCTGAGGGCCGGTCAGCACCAGCATGGGATATGCAGAGTCCATACTGGGCAGTGTACTATCATAGAGGACCTGAGGCTGCATCAACTGGTACACTAGTTGTGTCATGTGATTCCTCGCTGCCACCACCTCTAGAGGAGGATCATACTTATTCAATGTAGACACCTTCTCTTCAGCTGTGACTTTCTCCTTGTCCAGTCTCATCAGATGTTGAAGGAGGAAGATTATAACAAGTCTGTAATCCTCTTCCTCCTGTACAGGGTTTTTCTCCAAGTTGAGATTGCTCAGCAGGAAAAGGTCATGGATGTGTGTGACCTCCTTAATTTCACAGATCAAGTTTGACTCTAGGTTGATGGAGTACAGAAGGTGTAGGTTCTGAAGGCCAGAAAGACTTCTGATCCGGTTGACAGACAGGTCTAGTACCTGCAGGCTTCCCAGGGTGTCCAATCCCTCTATCTTTTTCAGCTGGTTACCCATGAGGTAGAGGTATTTCAGAGGAAGACTGTCTAGACCGCTGATCCTGGAGATCTTGTTGTGCGCTAGGCTGAGATGGGTCAGGCAACTGCATGGCTCCAAACCCCTGATCTCAATAAAGCTGTTGTGGTCCAGTTTTAGTTTACTGATAGATTTAAAGGCTGATAAATCCTTCATTTCCCTCATGTTGTTGTACGATAAATTCACCTCTTTCAGGTTCTTTGGTGGGTGGAATCCAAAGTAGTCACAAAGTTCATTATGTGAAGCATCCAAGATGATGAGATAAGGCATATGGCTCACAAAGGATAAATCTTTAATTTTGTTGTGTGCCAGCTCAAGTTTTTGGAGATGGACGTAATTGCATAAAACAGAGACTTCACTCAGACCTTGACCTGCCACATTAAGAAACTGGTAAACATGCCGCAGTCCAGTGGCAGCACGCCCAAGGTTACACAAACAGCTCGACACACCTGCTGTGTTGAGAACACCATCTTCCTGCTGCCCAAAAGACTGTTTGAGCAAGATATGCTGTTGCACTTCTCCGGAAGTTGATGGTTCCTCAGCTGACCTCTTGTCATAACAAGTTGCCGACAGAGTTTGGGGTCTCATTATTGTCAGCAGTTGAACAGGAAAAAAATAAATATAATAAATATAACTATCTAGATATAGTTACGAATTGCTGTTTTATGATTAGTTCAAAAAGCAGGGGTGGCCCTGTGTATATATGCATGTGTATGTCTGTATACATGTGCCTTCTTTGGCATTAACACATCCAAATTTGTGTGTTTTACAGCAACTTAATTACAATTGTAATGTTGCATTACCGCCCTCTTCTGTCACTTAATGCTCGCAACCTTGCACCATGTCTATCTCCTAACTGTCTCCTGAGACACACAATCCTTTGTAGTCCTAATTGTGACTTTACTCTATACCAGGGTTATCTCTGATTCCCTCCCATATCTCCAAATGCTAAGCTTTATAGGGGGAGAGCTGTGACATCACAAAGACATCATATGATGATGTTCCTGCAGCTACCGGGGGGGGGCATTCCACGAAAGAATTTTCCTGATATGTTGTTTACATGTGCCTCCCTGACTACTGGGTATGTTCTTACAGATGGATATACAGCAAAAAGTGGAACATGTTGTGATATCCTACCCAATCCTTTGTCTTTTTCAAAGGGACCAGATGGAAAGGGATGGCCCACGGAGCATGAACATGGGGAGAACATCCTCCCCATGTTCACATGGGTTTCCTTCAGGTGCTCCTGTTTCTCCCACCCCTAAAAACATGCATGTTAGGTTAGATACTCCTGCCATTGCCTCTAACGAAGGCAGTCAGGGGTCAGCCAAGAACTTGAGTTGGTGCCGTAGCTATGTGGCAGCCCACTGCTCCGGGATAAGCAAAATACTAGGGTGGGTCAAATACAGAGGACTAATTTCCATTCCATTTTCCATTTCAGGCATTCATAAAGTATACAAAATATTGTTTAAAATGGTCCCCACAATCAGGCATTTTGTAGATAATCAACTTAATGTTATCCTTGTGGGATGTTGTTGTGGTTAATTATTACCCCCCACATGACAAGGAAATAATTATGATGTTATACTAAACCACCAATATTCAAGGTATATGTATTAAATAAACCTTTTAAAAAATGTATGCTGTACAAACCAAAAAAGGGAATTAAGAAAAAAGAAAATAGTCTTCTACAGAAACAGGCCTGAGCAGAACACCAGCCAATGACAGCTGAAACAGAGAAACAGACAAAGGTCATATCCAAACAAAACACCAGCAGGAAAAGGAAACATGCCTAATTTGGTAAAATGTGATACAAGCATTCCAGGAAGCGTGACAGGGCCTTTCCTGGAACAGGGGATGAGGTCACAAGACTGTGATTGGTTCACTGGGACATACCGCCAATGCTGATTGGTTCACTGCAAGGAGGAACTCCATAGTAAAAGGTTACCGGCGTTGAAAGGAGCAGGACATGTAATGGGAGGAGATAACTTCTTGGGTATATAAGGAAGTCCAAGGCATCAGTTTGTTAGTTGGACTCTGGAGTCCCTCTCAATGTTTATTTCTGTACTTGACACTCAGATACACAATAAACTTTTTCGCATCAGACTTTGTCCAGTTGCAGTGTTTTTTCTTCCAAGTTTTTTGAGGCCACATTAGATAGAAACGGGTCCAAAGATCCAGACTGGATCTTTTCACTGGCCAAGACTTTTCACCAGCACCAGGTCCTGACCTTTTTTGGTCGCGACAATGTGAGATAAGATAATGTGGGTAAAATTGTCAAATTTCTTTCTACGGAGCTTTGTTCGGCTCAATGTGATGCCTCCCTGTAAACCCCTGGGTTGAGGACAATGCAGATCAGTCATCTTGGTGGTGGTCCAGAGCCTCATCTTCCAGATTCCAGATTTGTCCTCCTCTCTCCTGTTGTCCATGCGCTTGGGCCTCCCCAGCGCCAGTAAAACGGTTCTCTGTGGGGCATCCAGCCTAGTCTGGCTGATGTAGGAGCTGAGGATCAGGGAGAGCAAGTCCTTCTGAAGCTGCTCCACCCTGTGGTGGGAGGTTGCTGGCAGGCATGCTCCACTAGGAGGCCATGTGGGTCTCCCACCCTGACGGAATGGTCTATGTCAGACACCTCCAGCAGGTCCTTGCAAAGAAGCATTGCCTCACCGGGCTCCTTCTCGTACAACCTGCGTGCCTGAATTAATCTCGATCAGGGTGATTTTGTGCTGCAGGTTGCCCATTCGGGCATCCTGCTCTTCGGGGTTCTATCCTTTGGCTTTTGACAGACACTTTTGGGCTTCTGTCAGGGTCCCAGTGCTTTCTCATAGTTTCATTCATAGAATGAAACATAGAATGAAACTGCTGGCCAGCTTCATAGAAGCTGGCCAGCAGGTCCAGCGCTCGACCCTTGGTGTAGAAGCAGATGATGTACTTCATGATCTTGGGGTTCTTGCGCCAGTCCAGGGACTGCAGGTAGTTCCCGGCCATAATGTAGATCTCTTTCTGACGAGACACGCCGACAAAGAAGACAATCTTCTCTGTATCTCCCGATTTGAGGAGAGCCCTCATAGCCTTTAGCTTATTGCCGGCCTGTGTGTACTTCTTGGTTGCCAGGTGGTAGTTTCCTTGTTGCATGCAGCAGTCTGCGACTCTCTGCAGCAGATCCCTGCGCTCGTCCTCTGGCAGCTCAGCAGATTCCCTGCTGAGTGTCATGGACTCTGCCAGCTGCTCTGTGATGGTCAGACTCTTATCCAGACACAGCTACAAGGCATCATGGTACTTCTTAGAGGCCACCTATAGCTCCACCCCCTTCTCATACTGGGAGTGTTGATAAAGAAGTTGGAGCAGCGCGCTAGAAGGGCGCTCGGACCAGGGACATGTAGTCCTGGGCATACCCGTAGTAGCACAGCGCTGAATTCATGTCAGACTGGCTCTCCAGGTACTGGGCCCACCATTTGTAGATGTTCTTGTCTTTTTTTCTTGTTGACATAGGTCTTCAGAGACAAGATATTATCGAGGAGCATTCTGGGTACTTCAAACTTGTGTGTGTCTGACTTCTCATTGTATGTGAGGGCCAGGTTCTTGTCGCCAACGGCCTCCAGATGTTTGCCATAGTTGTAGTAAGCGGTGCGCAAGTGGATGCGGTCATGGTTTTTTGCTGTTTGAATGGCCAGCTGCCACCGGCCACAGGCCTGGTAGAACTTATTCAGGAGGTCATAGCGCTGACATGCTATGTACAGCTTCTCTGCATCTTCCAGCATTCCCAGTTGAGCTGCCAGCACGGCTACCTGGGCCTCCAGTTCAGGCTTCAACCCGGAATGCCGCAGGGAGTGCGCTGCCCTGCCGTTGCCCATGTTGCCAAGGCAGACCTGAGCCACGTCCAGTCGCCGGTTCTTCGCGACTGCATGCCATGCATGCCATGTTTTCCCAGACTGCCACACTTTTGATGATCTTGATGGACTTGAAGGCCTCATCCATGTTGCCAATGGTGAGATAGAAGCTGAAATTGAGCATGGCGTTTCGCATGGCCTTCTCACAGTTCTCCAGGCCCACAACGTCCCTGAGGGATTTCCTGGTCACCATAGGCGGGGTCTGGGAGGATAGGGCAGGGGAGGGAGCTGATGCCTGGGGCAGATCTGAAGTCGGAGTCTTCCCCAGCCCTGGGTCAGTTTCACCAGGTTTGCAGGTGAAGTAATTGTGGGGTGCGTCAAGGGCCAGCAGGGCCTGCAGGCTGACAGGTTTAGGGAAGCTGTCCTGCAAGAGGAGACCATATTCCTGAGTACAAAAGAAGGTCACCATGGTGACGTCCACCGTGTCCAGGTTGCAGGAGGCACATTCAGAGCTGGCAGGGACCGTCTCACAGACAAACAGACATGTCTCACTCTCGTCCCAGAAGTGCGACACCAGACAACAACCGCTAAGCTCTGTGGCCTGTGATTGCTGCCGCTCCCCGTCGTAGAGCTTTGACAGCTGGCTGTTAGGCCGGCCCGCAAGAAGGTTCAGTCTTGAGCCCCAGTCCAGCTGGGTGACATTGCCCTCCACCTCAGTGGGTGTCTGCAGCTTCCGCTGGACCTTGGCTTCATTCCTATTGCTTCCAGACTGTAGCAGCATTTTCCACATCGCAACACGACCCAGATTAGTCCCTGCCGCCAATATCTCTTTCTCAGAGCAGTAAGACACACAATTGATTAGCTCACCTCTCTCAAAACCCAGATTCTCATCCAACGACAGGACGTAGTTATCATCCCTCTCCAAGTCCCATAGCCTGATGAACTGCTCCCTTGTGGCTGTGATCAGAAGGCCGTTTTCTGTCGAGATGATGTCTGCATTCTGCCCAGCCTGACAGCTCAGCTTCACTTTCATAAGCTCCTGAGCACCCCCCTCAGGTCCCATGATGTACTGTGACAGCATCAGGCTCTCTGTGACCACGACCAGCGTCTCTCGTCTCCCCAGGTAGAAAGGCCTCTGGATGGGACCGTCAACCCTGAGGAGGACACTGGTCTTACCACAAACATCCGCACTGTGCACCTTCCCATCTGCAGTGCTGACATAGAGCAGCAGCTCTTCCTGAGGGCCCTTCTTCATGGCTGATCCTTTCCCATCCTTCCCCCAGTTTCATTTATCTAGAGCTTTCGCTGTTTCTCCCACAGCTGCTCTGGCGAGCATCATCATGTCTTCCCTGGAAGATGGAGGAATAAAGATGCAGCAGCTCAGCATATGGTTGTAGGAGTGCTTCACCAGGTGGCTTCCCGGCAGTCTTCCTCTGACGTTCAACCTCCAAACTGCCAGCAGCCCCATCTGATCCCCGATGACCAGATGGCTTCCTGAGTTAATCTACTCAATCAGTGTGATGTAGGTGGTGTGGGTGTTCTGCGGGACTGTCTGCTTTCCGGAGGGGTGCATGAACAACACCAGCTCCCCAGTCTCCCAGCTGAGCGCCAGCAGGGGCTTCGCCGGGTGCCAGCGAAGTGCCGTGGGCTGGTATGGACGTTCCATGTGGCAGCTCTCCACGTTCAAGTTCAAGTTCAAGTTCAAGAGATTATTTGTCACATACATATACATACGTTCATACATATATGCAGTGAAATGTCATGACACCCGGTGATTACGCACAATAAGCTCTATAAATACTAAAAAATACCAAAATGTGCGTAATCGACACAAGGTGCTCGCGCAGGCAGCCGCAAGGGGAGGCGCCACAATCGCGATTCTGGGTCCTATAATTATATAATTGAATTAATTGACTGTGTTGTATTAAATATACATTTAAATCCTCCTAAAAGTAATTTTAAATAGCCTTACATTATACGTGGTACCCCTGCTGGAGGTAAAGATCTACGCTTCCGCCGTTGGTGGGACTGTTGGAGAGCACAGCCAGGACAGGGTGGGCTAAGTGCCATGCCACCTTGGTGGGAAACCCGTGGGATTCTGATGCTTTAACACGGTGTTCAAAGTACACTGCCATGTTCCCTGTTGCCGTTTTCAAACCCGCAAATTCACTTATCAAGTGAAGTAACACTTGGGTGTGAAAGATGACATTATTCGAGCCGACTGTACTGCGGTTTTTAGCCTAGCATGTGAGAGGAAAACATCTCTGTAGTTACAACTGACATGTTGGGGGGGATAATCTATTTTTTGCTTGTTGATATGTATCTATTACATGCATGATCAATATGTAGATACTGGGCCAATAACAATGAAAAGATTCTTCTTGAAATTGTAAAAGTGCGCTCGCCCAGTATGTGTATGTATGTATGTCCTTCTTTGACATACAGTAAACAGATGGCAGCATTATTTTTTCCTCTTGGCTTTTTATGAATCTTGATTCCTGTACAATTGTATTACTCCCTCCCTGCTGTTTAATGGTTCTCTTTTCTGAGCTTTATAGGAGGGTAGTTTTCACAAAAACATCACATGCCCCCACAGTAGGGAATTCCCCAAATATGTTAACATTTGTTTCCATGGCGACTGGGTTTGTGCTGGCAGATACTGTATATACTGTCACACTCTTTTGCCCAGGAAGCTTCTCGGTCAAAGGGTTGCCGCGAAAAGTGGAATAACTTGTAAACCGTTGACCGATCGCGAATCGCAGGCTTTTGCTGATACTGGAGAAATTGTAAAAGTGTGCTAGCCCTGTGTGGCTGTTTGTGTGTTATGTAAGGGCTGATAGAGACAGTCTAGGAGCTAGTAGACAGTCTCGGAGACAGTTTAGACTTACAAGGTCTCATGCAGAGGGTTAGCGCGAAAAGTGGAATAACCTGTAAACCGTTGACCGATCGCGAATCGCAGGCTTTTGCTGATACCTGCGGCAAAGTTTTGCATTACAAGACAATACTGGAGAAATTGTAAAAGTGTGCTAGCCCTGTGTGGCTGTTTGTGTGTTATGTAAGGGCTGATAGACAGTCTAGAAGCTAGACGACAGTCTCGGAGACAGTTTAGACTTACAAGGTCTCATGCAGAAGCAGTGAGGATAGTTTAGGAGGGTGGTAATGCAATGGGACAGGACACAAGCTGCCATAAAAACCCAAGCAGCTGCTGTGAGTTGATGCAAGGAAAGTTGAAGTCACACGATAAAGGAATCCTCTTCACCCTGTGTTTTAATGGACACCCCTTGGCGAATGCCAGTATTTCCCAACCAGAACTTTTTTATCAGCAAATGTTAGGTAAACTGTGTTAAAATGGAAAATTAGGCTATATAAACGTTGTAAAATTCTTTGTACAATTAAAAAGCCTTTTGGTTATTTCGTGTTACAATGTATTTTGTTGGGAACAAAAAACTTTTACATTACACTGAGCCTTCTCGCACTTAATACCTGATTACTAAACCTTCCTGAGCCTCACTTCTTATGTGATTTGACCTTAACCCGTTTGTGTTGTGCTTGTCGGTTCTCATCTGTTCTCAGTGAGCATAACAGAATTAAATGATTATCACATATTAAATTATGCATATTATATAATCAAACCTCACTTTACTATTATATTACAATTATATTAATATCAGATTAATATTTCTATCAGATTATATTTTTATATGACATATTGTTCATATTATTAGACTTCTATATATTCTTAGCAATGTGCTTTTCTTCTTTGGCGTAAACTAATTGCAACTGTTACTGCTACCTTGCTAGTGCTGAAGCCGGGCGTTTTCTATTTTGTTTTTTATGGCAGCTCACTTACTGCTTTGTTGTGTTACCCTTTTGCCAATTATGTGCTCTCTGTTCACACTTCTCTTCTACTGTACGTTGTGCAAACACTCAGTATTCTAACAAGAGTTGTGACGTCACAAAGACATCACATGATGCTCCCCTGGTAGCCGCGGCGACGCTATGTGGGGAATTCCCCTAATATGTTCAGAAGTTTCTGTGACAACTGGATTTCTCTGCCACACTCTTTCCCAAATTTTGATGAAAAAACATATAATTTTTTTCATATGCCGGAAACCTTCCACAAGGTAGTAGAACGCTCATCCTAATCGAGACGGTCATATTTTGTGCTTTTCAAGAACTTATCACTGGGAACTCACAAGGGTGAAATTCTGTTCATCAATAATCTTGTATGAAAGTGAGTGATGACAGTGGTGAGAGTTAAAAAGGATGTGCTCTTCAGACACCTGCACATTGACACAACTGCTCTCCTTAACATTATTTCATCATAAGGGATAATATTCTGCAGATAAAAGCATTTCATATAAATTAATGTTTTAATGAAAAACTTCAGTTTCTCTAAACAGGACTGCGTTAATCTTTTTTGTGGGGGGGTTGCTGAAGTTGAATCCTCCTCCCATTAAGCGCCGTTCTTTGTTGATCTGGGGTAGGATCACTTGTTGCTCTGTCTTGGCCTTGGTTTTCTCCTCACCCCTCTGCCTTTTCTGAACCACATTCTTCTGCTTCACACTCTGCAGCTCTTCAGCCAACTTCTCGTTCTCTGACTTGTACTCTTTTACCTTGGACTCATACATGTTTAGCTCCACCGTTAATGCCTTGATCTTCTTGGTCTTTTGCTTGATGGTCCAGTGGCTCTGTTGGAGCTGCTCGGCTGTCTCAGGACCCTGTTGGCGGGACAGAGTCTGCTTCAACTCAACATACTCTCTTTCCTTTTCCTGCAATAAAATCTCTTTGTCCACCACCTCTTGGGTCTTTGTGATCAAGCGTTTCAGTAAAGACTGAATTTTCTGGATGAGCCTGAACTGGTCGGGGTCACTGCCCTCAAGCTTTCTCCAGCGGTGTAAATTGGTGGGGTTCTCCAGCATCTCTTGAAGTTTGCTGTTCCTTGTCCTTTCTTTGAGCAGCTCCTTCTGCAGGTCGACGAGCTCCCACCTCAAGTCTTCTGCGTCGGACGCTGTTTTGCCCAGGATGATCTTCTCGTGCCTGCACTTCTTTATCTCCAGTTTGAGCAGACGGATGTCCTCCATTCGCTGCTGGTACTGGATGTCACCCTTGTTTAGGATAGATTTCTGAGTCTTGTTCATCTCGTAAAGAAGTTTAAGTTCGTCATTGCGGCGCAAAAGCTGTGAGCCCATGATGCCACGTTCTCTGATCACCTGATCCAATTCTTGCTTCTGTCGGAAGTTCTCAGTGTCAGCGTCAGCTATGACCTTGCGCAGCGTTTGCTCTTCTGTTATCTGGCTGTCAATGTAATGCTTTGTTTCCTCTGCCTGTTGCTTCATCAACTGCATTTTCTCCTTGAGACCCTCGTTCTCTTTCTCCACATGCTGGAATTCCTGGTGTTCCCTGGCCATGTCTGCATCTTTTCCACTGATCTCCTCCTTCAACTGGTCAATCTGGTGGTTAATGATCTTCAGCTTTCTCTTCATCTCTGTGATCTCATCCTGAGCGACGATGAGTTCCTTGCTGTAGAGGTTCCTCTCTGACACAACTGATTCATACAGGTTCTGCAGCTGCTTGCGCTTGTTCTCCAACTCACCGACCTGCTTCTTATACCCAAACAGCTCTGTTTCCTTGACCGTGATGTTGTCCGTGTGTTGCTGCACCGTGTGCCTCAGATTGCTTGTCTCATTTATATAACGCTCACGGTCTTTCTCCAACTGGCAAATGATCTTGCGTTGTTTCTGTGTCTCCTCGTGGTAGTTGTGGATCTCCTGGTTCAAGGTCTTCTTGTCCTGCTCCTGAAGCCTCACCATGTTCTGCTGTTTCTTTGTTGCGCTTGTAGCTTTTATTACATTCTTTTTCAAAATCTCCCTTTCTCGCGCCAACTCATCTATGTTTTTCTTGGAGATCTCTGCCTGCTTATTGGAGGCCTCGAGTGCTTTCTCCAGACCACAGATTTTGTTTTTCAGTATCTCCTGCTGAACCTCAACTTCCTTCTTCTGATCCTCCACCTGTTGGTACCTCTTTTGGAGGGCCTCTCTCATCTTTGTTAACTTCACTATCTCCTGATTCTTTTGAACCACCACTTCCTCTTTCATCTTCAGCTCTTTTGCTTGTTTGTGATATTCCACAGAGATGTGTTCCATGGCCACGGAGAGCTGCTTGTGGTCATTCTGCAGCTTGGTGCCACTCACATGCATGTTCTCCAGCTCCTTGGTGGTCCGGTCGTTCAATATCTTCAACTCCCTGAGTTGATGTTGGAGTCTGTGGTGCTCGTCTTCGGCCTGCTGGCTCTGTAGGGTCAGAGCTTTGATGTCAGCCATCTTGGCCTCTGTGTTGGCCTGCAGCTTCTCCATATCCTTTTCGAGCCTCTCGCTCCTCCGCTTCTCCCTAGAGATCTTGTACTCGTTGACTTGCAGTTCCTGCTGGAGTTGAGAAATGGTCTCTCTCTGGGACTCATCTAGCTTCTGCTGAGTGACAGCAGCCATGGCGATGTCCTCTCTCAGTGTTTGCATAGTGGTCAGCAGCTGATCCCGCTCTGTGGTCAGCTGCTCCTTCTCCTTCAGGTCATTTTCTTCACTTGTGGACAAACTCACTCCGCGTTCTATCAGCTCATTCAAGTTTTCAATTTCCTCTTTCAAAGTTGTAATGATCCCATTGGTACTTTTATTTTCTTCGTGACCTTTATCAATGTTTTTCCAAGCTATTTCTAGTTCATTTTTCAGATAATGAATAGTTGTCCTATCATCTTGGGACTGTTTCAGTGCAGTAGCAACTTTGGTGGAGTTGGACGCAATCTCAGTATTCAGATCATGGCATTTTGACTTTAAGCTCTTCTCACTCTCATTGGACTTCTTCAAGGCATTGAAGACTTTCTCATACTCCTGCCGCCACCTGTCCATGCTCTTGTCCCCTGCGAGTTCATCAAGAACTACGTGGAACTCTTTCTCCATGGTGAGAAATGTCTCTTCCTTGCCATCTTTTTCCTCCATTAGATCAGCCAAGTTCTGTGACCCTGACCCAGATAAGGAAAATAAATCGACCCAAGAAAATTGATGGATGAACCAAGTAAAATCGATAAAAAAATGTGTTTCCCTGTGCTAACGTGCCTATTTTCCAGGCGATGGTTGTTGTCGCAGGTTAATTAGCAAATCTCGATTCTGACATTGATTTAACTGCTGGTATCCGGCTTGATCACTACTTCCTTGTTGGTCTTCAATGGTTGACATCCCTTGAGGTGTCTTGTTAAATCGGAAAAAGGTCTCAATTTGATTAAGCGCTATGCGTGGAATAGTCTGAAATTGATGGAAGCTTCTTGTGCTTTAACTTTGGCTGACATAATTCTGTGTGTGTGTGTGCGTGTGCGCGCGCTCAACCTTGACCCACCGTTGCCGACTGCCAAGGGCTGGTCCTCCAACGCTGAGCTTTATAGGGGGAGAGCTGTGACGTCACACGTGCCGCCTAGGCTATCAGGGGGTGGGGCTATGTGGGAAATTCCCCTTTGTTTACAGTGTAAAGTTGTGGCACCCAAAATGCATGATACAATGAATATCTTCGTGAATGGAAGCTGGGCTGACCTCTAATCTAGTAATCTAATAAAGTTAAACAATTACACCCTTTAAAAATTTAAAGCAAGATTACTTTTTATTATATTCATTATAGTTTGTTTCCACATGATATAAACCCTCTCCAACTGTTTTCATGACAACTGGGCTTGTGCTGACATATTGCTAGATATAGAATCTAGAAAAAAATCTATCTACTCTGTCGGTCAGTCTGCCTGCCCGTCTCCGTCACTTTTAAAATGCTTTATTGGCATAACAAAGAAATACATTTGCATTGCCAAAGGGCAACACCGTGAACATATTAAAATAAAGATATACAATTTATAACCATAAAGGTGTAATATTATAATCACAGCAATAATTAAATCACTCTCTTTCTCCGCTATAAACTAAACATATGAGTCCGCTTGGTGGAATGAAATAAGTATTAACTTATGGTGTCACAGCACATATAGGACGGGTCCTTCCTTAACCCCAAGAACAGATCCTACATCGCCATGTTCTGCTTCGGGATTATTCCATAATTAACCCGTGGTTGCGGATTTGCCAAATCATGCTGCGAACACTGCTACCTTCTGCTCACACCCTCACAACACCTCACATTGCCTTTACTTCTACTCAAGCTCCAATACTTTAATCTCTTGTATGACCCTTTTATTTGTGTGCCTGATGAATCTGCTGGTCTTTTTTCTTCTATGCTCCAGTAAAGCTTCCTTTTCAAGAACAAGACACACGCTTGTCTTTTTACTTCTCTGTCCTCTTCCGCTGCTTGAAGTCAAGAGGCCGGAGAGACTGAACTTTTTTGGGCGTTTCCTTTCTTGACAACTGGCAGATGTTGTGACTTTCTATCTTCCTGCTTTACCTTCTGGAATGGATGGCCAAGTTCTGAATTGTCAATTTGTGTTGGAGCTCCCTGAATCTTAGCAGCTCCTCTTCATCCGCCATCTTGTGTGGGCCTGTCCCCACCCCCTGACACACACCACAGCATTTATGTCTTCCACAGCAAGTTGCATATGTGCAGTTCTAGTGATGTTCTTAATATAGGGTGTTAGTGTGCAGGGAATTGAAATATCACATTATAAAAATCAAACCTTAACAATGCGTTGAAGATGTAACCATTGCATTGAAAAGTATGACTCAACCATAGACCTGTTTATTTTTTTGGAATACATTTTTATTTCGAGTACATTAATTATTACTCAATGTATTCAATGCTCAAATTAATCTTGAAATATACGCTGCTCAAACTCCAGAATACTCTTGTCATCGGGCAGACAGGTTCCAAACGCTTCAAGTAAAAGGTTCTCTTCTTTAACTGCTTTTGCAAAATCTGCAAAGGAGAGTCGGCCATCATGGTCGTGATCCATCATCTTCAGTGTGATTTCCACCAGGTCCTTAACTCCTTCATCAGGGTCCTCCTCAATAGGCTGTCTGATCAGGCTGTTCATCAGCATATGAAACATCTCCTCTCTCGAGATGTAGCCGTCACTGTTCAAGTCATATACATCAAAGCAGTATTTGATTTTTTCATCCAAAGTCCCACGAAGAAAAACTGAGAGACCCTCAACCCACTCTTTGACACTGACAAAGTTGTCATTGTCCTTATCGAAAGCATGGAAAACCCCGTCCATCTGCAGGTCGTCCGTCATTCCGAAGGTTTTGTGCAGTATGTTTCTGAACATCCCTCTGTCCAAGCCGTGGATGACTCTTCCAGTAACGGGCTGGTCCCCCATGAGTTCATTAAACAGTCTGATCAGGCACTCTGCCTCTGCTTTATTGAAGCGTTTCACTCGTTTAATTATTTCTTCAGCGAGGTTTTGTATTTTCTTTTTATTCATAGCAGACATTTCCGATACCGATTGGGGCATCACGCTAGCAAACTTCCACCTGACCACCTACTCCTCCTCCTTCTTATTGTTGTGTACATATATTATTCATATCTAGTTTTATTTATCTTTATATCTTGTGTGCCTGGCCGACAACAGCTCATGCTGCTGGCTCCTCACTCACTACCGCCCTCTTGGGTTTTCACTCAGCTTTATGAGGGGAGCGTTGTGACATCACAAAGACATCACGTGACGATTCCCACCGGTTAGTGCAGCTACGGGGCTATGTAGGCTTAATATGTTTGTGATTCCATGTCAGTTGGTTTGTGCTCAGATAGATGCTCTGCCGCACTCCACGATGATAATTGTAAGAGTAATAGTAAGTGCCATCTCACTTAATATTAGGTTTGCATGTAACGCTGCCGGTGGTGAGGAGATCTGTCATGGAAGGCTGTTTGCTTAACCATAGTGTTGAAATAGTCCATTTGTGTGAGTCGATCTTTACAGGATCCGATAACGAAGTCAGAGCGAGGGTTGCAGGATTTAGCGTTAAGAGCCTGCGCCACATTTGAATATACACTGTATACAGGATTGTGGTATCTGTAATACATGTGCAATGGGGATGTACCCGAATCCAAGTAAGTTATCGGGAAAGCACAAATAATGCACGGATTGGAACTGGTATTTCTTCTCCCTGTTGCTCATTATTATTTGGGAAAAAAAAAGACTTGTGTGATGGGGGACGGGAGGCACAGGGCTTTATTTGTTGCGTTTCATTCGTAAATGGAGTTCAATAAATACTACATCTATAATAAAAACACAGCTTATTAGTTTTTATTTCTTATATATTTTTTTAAAGATGTGCGGGTACTCTCCACTGGCACATGTTCAGTATCCAATGATAAGACATACATTTGGCTGGGCAAATTAGTTTCCAGGAGTGCCCGCTCTCTCTCTGCTGCATTTTTTGTATTCTCCATGTATGTTCAGTGGTCCATCTTACCTGTTTCAGATGTTAGGCCAAATAGGAGATCAATAGGCAACCTTAAATTAAAGATGAATTGGGGAGGAACCTGTTCCCTTGCATTGTGTGTAGTTCTGTGCATAAATGAGCTTGTTCATGGATCCCTTCCAATTTGTGCCCTTCTTACCTTGATCCTAAGACACCACAGTTCTTTTGTGGCTGAGCAAAGAGCTGATTCTCAAATGCACTGCCTTGATCATTGTGTATCCGGGTCGGAAGTCCAAACTTAAGGCCGTAGTCATTGAATATCCAATCAGCAACCGTCTTGGCAGACTTTGATGTGGTGGCACTTGCCTACTAAAAATGAGTGAAGTGATCAATGATAACTAATATACACTCATATCCGCCCCTACATTTGTTTCAGGCCTTGCAACATAATGCTCAATATCCTTTAGCACGTACAGCCAAAAAGATATTAATCAACATCAGTGATGTGGTTCAATCGATGCCTTGGTGGCCCGTCTCATCATGCATCTCTTTCAGTACTGTCACAACCAGAACTCGGAGAGACCCAATTGACGACACAGGGAGACAGAAGGCAGGCAAAGGATGTTTATTAGCCTGGACGGTGGAGTTGGCTGGGGGGACCCGGTCGGGTAGGGATGGAGCAGGGCTGGGCAGGGATGATGATGACCAGGAGATGGGGTCCAGGATCCGGGTGGAGAAACGGGGAACCAGGCTGGATGTAGAAGGACGGGCAGCCTTGGTCGACGAGCGGAGACAGGCAGGTAAACCGGGCTGGCTGGATTTGGAGAGAGACTGGGTCGACGAGAGGAGACAAGCAGGTAAGGGGAAGATGAGACATAAACTAGGAACTAGAAATAAGCACTAGGAGCTAGGAACTTGGAAGGGAGCCAGTAGCGATACAACTCGGGTAAGCTAGTTGACGGTCTGGCAATGAATGACTGGGAAGCTGGGACTAAATACTGTGCAGGTAATTGAGCCCAGGTGTGTGCAATCGGGCTGCAGAAGTAGGGAGTAGGGAGCTGCAGATGGGGCAAGGGCGGCCTCTAGTGGCGCTGGGAGGCCGTGGGCCTAACAGTACCCACCCTCTACGGACACCTGGAACCGGAAGGGCGAGTTCGATTGAAATCCCGGATGAGGGAGGCATCCAGGATCTGTCTCTGTACAGTACCCCCCCTCTACGGACACCTGGAACCGGAAGGGCGAGTTCGATTGAAATCCCGGATGAGGGAGGCATCCAGGATCTGTCTCCGGGGGACCCAGGAGCGTTCCTCTGGACCGTATCCCTCCCAGTCCACGAGGTACTGGAAGCCCCTCCCCCGGCGCCGCACATCTAGCAGGCACCGCACTGTGTAGGGTTGGCCGGGTGGCGGTTGATGGTGCGGGGGGGGTGGTGGGGCCTCGGTGGGGAGGGAGAGAAGGCTGGAAACCACCAGCTTAAGCAGGGATACATGGAAGGTAGGGTGGACACGGAGGGAGGGAGGGAGACGGAGGCGTACGGCACAGGGGTTGATGATTGACACAATGGGGAAGGGGCCAACATACTGGGGAGCGAGTTTTCGGGAGTCCACCTTGAGGGGCAAGTCCTTTGTGGAGAGCCATACCATCTGTCCGGGGACGTATGTGGGTGCGGGCGCACCGTGCCGGTTCGCCTGCCGCTGGGACCTGGCAGAGGCCCGGAATAGGGCAGAGCCGGCCCTCCTCCACGTCCTCCGGCAGCGACCAATGTGGGCCTGGACGGAGGGTACGGCGATCTCAGCCTCCTGGGCAGGGAACAGCGAGGGTTGGTAGCCCAGAGAGCATTGGAAGGGCGACAGGCTGGAGGAGGCGTTCACCAGGGTGTTGTGGGCGTATTCGGCCCATGGCAGCTGGTCGCTCCAGGAGGTGGGGCTGGTGGTTGTCAGGCAGTGGAGCATGGCCTCCACTGCCTGACAACTCCACTGCCTTGGTCTGGGGGTGTAAACCGGAGGAGAGACTGACTTGTGCCCCCAGCGCCGAGCAGAAGGCGCGCCAGACCTGGGAGGTGAACTGGGGTCCTCTGTCCGACACCACGTCTGCTGGGATGCCATGGCGGCGGAACACCTCGGCCACCAGCAGGTCTGCGGTCTCCCTCGCTGATGGTAGTTTGGACAGGACGAGGAAGTGGGCCGCCTTAGAAAAGCGGTCCACCACAGTGAGGATGGTAGTGTTGCCCCGGGATGGTGGGAGACCGGTGACGAAGTCCAGGGCGATGTGGGACCAAGGACGAGTCGGGATGGGTAATGGGCGAAGGAGGCTGGAGCGGGGTCGGGTGGAGGTGGGACAGGCCGAGACGAAGGACCGGGTGTCAGGGAGCAGGGTCGGCCACCAGAAGCACTGGTGGACGACGGCCAGGGTGCGGGTGATCCCGGGATGGCAGCTGAGGCGGGAGGCATGGGCCCACTGCAGAACCTGGGAGCGTGCGGAGTCAGGGACGAACAGGCGGTTAGGGGGTCCGGTACCTGGGTCGGGCTGGTGTTCCTGTGCTTGGGTGACGAGGGACTCGATCTCCCAGGTGTGTGTGGCGGCAAGGCACAGGGGTGGAAGGATGGGTTCTGGATCCCCTGTCTTCTCCTCTGGCGCGAACACACGGGACAGGGCGTTAGGTTTGGTGTTCTTGGTTCCTGGGCGGTAGGATAGAGAGAAGTTAAACCGGCCAAAAAACAACGCCCACCTGGCCTGCCTGGAGTTGAGCCACTTCGCCGTCCGGATATAGGCCAAGTTCTTATGATCGGCCCAGACGACGAATGGGTGGATTTCTCCCTCAAGCCAGTGGCGCCACTCCTCCAGGGCTAGTTTGACGGCCAGGAGTTCCCGGTTAACCACATCATTTTTGCGCTCGGGTGGGGTGAGCCTGAGGGACAGAAAGGCACAGGGGTGGAGCTTACCGTCGGTTGGAGAGCACTGAGAAAGTACTGCTCCTACCCTTGTGTCTGAAGCGTCCACCTCTACCACGAACTGGAGGTTGGCATCGAGCTAGTCCAAGACTGGGGCCGACGAAAAGCGGCTCCTGAGGTCAAGGAACGCGGCCTCGGCCGCGGGGGTCCATTTGGAAGCCACTGCGGTGGAGGTAAGTGCTGAGAGGGGAGCAGCGATGCTGCTGAAGTTACGGATGAAGCACCGGTAGAAGTTTGCAAACCCGAGGAACCATTGGAGCTGCTTCCTATTGCTGGGGTTGGCCACTCCAACACGGCGGCCACCTTCTTGGGGTCCATCTCCAGCCTCCCTCGGCCAATGATGAATTCTAGGAAGGAAATGGACGGAACATGGAAGACACACTTCTCGGCCTTGACAAACAGACGGTTCTCCAGGAGGCGCTGCAGCACTAGGCGTACATGTTTTACGTTGTCGGAGAGGGATTTGTATAGAATCAAGATGTCGTCGAGGTACACAAAGACAAATTAGTTGAGCATGTCCCAGAGGACATCGTTAATTAGGGCCTGGAAGACCGCTGGGGCATTTGACAGACCAAAGGGCATAACAAGATACTCGAAGTGTCCGAGCGGGGTGTTGAACGCGGTCTTCCACTCGTCCCCTTCGGATGCGGACCAGGTGGTAAGCGTTGCGGAGGTCGAGCTTGGAAAAGTGGGTGTTACCCTGGATGGGGACGAAGACTGAATCCATCAGGGGCAAGGGGTTCTTAGCAACAAAGAAGAACCCTGCGCCTAGCGGAGAAGACGAGGGGCGAATAATCCAAACATTGCCGTAAAACAGTCAAATGTAGAGCAGTGGCGTAGTAAATGTATAATGGAGACTCCATTATGCACTCTGCTGCGGGTCCCCGTTTCCCCTTTCTCCATATAAAAACAGTGTGTTTTTATGGTTTTAGATGTATTTTTTTTTACTCCTTTTCCTGATTGAACGAAACAAAATTCATCAGCCATTGATAGCTACCGGGGTGTAACCTTCCATTTAAAGGACTGTCTCTGTCTTGTTTTGTACCTCTCAGTCTGCAACCTGCAAGAAAGTTTTCGCCACTACCACATCTTTAGCAATGGGTGCAGTATTCACTTCCAATTTGCTGACAGCCAATACATTTTGGGAGCCGTGTACGGGTTGTAGTGGAATACTGACACTTTGGTAAAACTGTATAAATTTATTTTAGATGATTGCAACCATTGGGAGATACAACTGCTTTGAACAAGTCTCTGCGCTGATCTCCAAGGGACATGGAAAAAAGCACAAGATTATAAAGAGCTTGAGTATACGTTGATTGCGTTACCTGCCTCACGTACACAGAAATATGGGCGGTCATTATGTGCTTATGAGGCACAATAGATGTACAGATGCAAACGGGAAAACAGAAAATACCTGGCGCCTTTAACATCCTCCCTATCAGGTACAGCGCTGCTGAATCAGGTTCTTACTGTATCACGTGGTTCACATGGAGGATGTCAGCTCACTGGAGTAATGCATACTTATGAATTGTAAAGTAGACATTATATGGTTTAATAAAGATATCAGAAGTTTTTCTCTTACAAACCCTTTGTCAAGCTGTATCTCCCCTCTGTCCTGTTCTTCGGGGAGGCTAGTAGTTTTGCATTAGGCATCTAGTCTTGCACTACAAATGGGGGCGAATACTGTGCCTGCGCATGGTTAGGCAGTCCGATTGACTCTCTGATTTGTGTAACTTCAGTATAACTAGTATACAGTATCAGGCTGAATTTTACTTGCGTGTTCATGGTTTGGGCCTTTTCCTGCATCCTGCATCATTAGACTGAGCTGAGTGCATGGTGCATGGTAAGTTTCTCGAGGAGCAGTTGATTCCACTGAACACCCCTCCCCACATCAAACATGAACATGAACGAAAAACATGGCGGTCTCCGTGGAAGAGATGGTGGCTGCGAATGACCCTCCCTCGAGTCAATGTTTGGTTTGTCCATTCTGGGATACTGGAGAAACATGGCGGTGAGACATGGCGGCCTCCGTGAAACGTACCTGCTCCCTATGTATATAAAAACAGCTCATTCTAAGGCAACGGCAACACAACAATTCTTATTTTCATGGGATTATACACCGATTAAAATATACTTATCAATATTATATTCCTATTCTGCCAAGCCCCTTTTGTAAATTCTACACACTGCACCTTTAATAGATCAGCCTTTTGTTTGACTCCAATTGGATTCAGAAACCCATCCAATGTGACGTCATCTTTCTGTCACATGATTTCCGTCAGCATGACCACAATTCTCTATCTCATGTTCTCAGCACCTTGGTTGTTCGTTGTACTTCACTGATTATTACTATTTACTGTATTTTAAATGGTTTTTTTTCAGCTTTCAGTGTCCTTAAGAGCTAATGAGATTTGAACAACTCATCATTCACATTATCAGGTTGGTGGAGGAACCCAGGACAAGGAAGCCCGCTACAAGACAACAAGCTGTTACAGGCTGTTTGTTGGTACATGTGTTTTTTTTCGTCTATTTCTTCAATTCTATTTCAAGTTCAAGTTCAAGAGATTATTCCTATTTCTACAAGCAGGGCTGATTCAAACTTCTTTGTTGTAATTTGTATCATTCATGTGAATTCTTGTTAGTTTCCTATTCATTTAGACATACTTTGTTAGAAATATGCACTACTTTTTCCCGACATGCTGTGCAAAAAGCTAATTGACGCCTTGGTTTGGTTTGTCCCTCTCTTGTGGCCAGCAATGGGCACATGGCAGGCTTGATAACTACCAGCCACCCCCCAAAAAAAAGTTACTGAAAAAAAAAGAAAGTAAAAAAATATATATATATAAATGCAGCATTCTATGTAGCCGAGGCAACGTCCAATCAATTTATATTGTTTAACCCGGGAGACTCAAACTCAAATGACTTGGGGGGCCACTGACCAGGTCTCTCTCCTGTGTGGAACATCAAGGGAAAAACAAACTGTCCCATGCATTTTTGTATTTATTTTTTTTGTATGTATTTACACTGAGCTAAAATAGACACATAAACATAAAAAGCAAATGTTATATTCCATTTTATTTCTTATTGGGTGTTATATTCTGATAAAAATTAATTGAGCATTGTGGTTTTTATATTGATATTCGGGCCAGATTTAACTATTTCAGAAACCTATAGTGGTTAGGGTTAAATTGACTCAGGGGCCTGTAGTTTGAGACCCCTGGTTTAACTTCAGGGTCCATGTAAACGTATTCACCCCTGGTTTAACTTGGAAATGTTCAAGTTTTATTTTTTTATTGTATATATAAATATGTTAACAAACTTGCACAACTTTCTATTTTTGACAGTGTTAATTGTTGATACAGTGGTTGTTTTCTATTATTTAGTTAATGTTAAGGTGTATTGTGGATTGCCATTGCATTTTTATCATATCATATTATGCCATCCTAATTCCATCCTAAAACTCTATATACTGGAGCTAATCTTAGCCATGGCTGCTGTGAGCCCCCGTTCAGCGTCCTAGCGTTGCCTTGGCGACATAGTTGCCTCTCAGTGCGCTGGCCCTTTAAGGCTTTAAGCGCACGGATGACGCTGTGGTCCCATGTCGCACCGAAATGTGCGACCTGCCGAAATATCGCTCTTATATCGAAACGTTGGTTCGGGGAGGGAAATGATTGCACAAATGTGGTATGAGTACTTCAGACAATATATTTTAATTTTAATTTTTGACAAGGGCTACATTTGCATATTCTGTGGAGTTTTAACGGAAATTGCTGTAGACGCAATGCTTCATAGGCTGAATTAAATCCGCAATCATGTGAACCCAATATTTGTGCACGCAGGGGATCCCAAGAAATGCAGATGTGTTTTTGTCGTGTGATCTATGCTGTATCTCATTTTAACTTACAAGATAGAAGGATAAAAATAAAAAACAAAAAACAGCGGTAATCTGAGAGTCCCCTTTTTGGACAGGACACTGATCTGGGCGCCACACCGGCAGGGACGCGCCCCGGAATCAGAGCGAGAAGGCGGAGAGACGACGCATCCATCCATTCAAAGCACAAACCCAGGATCTGCGGTGCTAAAATGACATGCATGTAATTCCTCTCTCCTCAAAGGTCTGGCTACAGATTTATCATTGGCTATAATATTCACCTATTTCCTATGAAATGCATATTCATAGTTCGCTTTGCATTGTCACTATTCCATTGCCTTCTATTAATGTAAAGCACTTTGAGTTGCATGTTATGTGTACTGTATGAAAGGTTCTATACAAATGCAGGTTATTATTACATTTCCTTTTGTCAGCTTATTAACATGGTAATTTGCACCGTTTGGGGTGTGATAAAGTTGCGTGTTTTTTTGTTTTGTTTCTTTTTTCTTGCTGCTCTGCGCAAATTAAGTGGGAAGTTATGGTTATGGTTGGTGTAGTTGGTATAGTTATGGTTGGTGTAGGTGGTTTGGTTATGGTTGTGTAGGTAGTATGGTTATGGTTGGTGTAGGTGGTATGGTTATGGTAGGTGTAGTTGTTATGGTTATGGTTGGTGTAGGTGGTTTGGTTATGGTTGTGTAGGTAGTATGGTTATGGTTGGTGTAGGTGGTATGGTTATGGTTGGTGTAGTTGTTATGGTTATGGGTGGTGTAGGTGGTACGGTTATGGTAGCAACACCGACAGCATTTCAGGTACCTAATTTAAGGTGGCATTAAAGCCAGCAGACCAGACTGTAATCAGCTTTAGAGTTCAAGTAGGCTGCAGTGTGTGTGTGTGTGTGTCTGTGTGTGTGTCTGTGTGTGTGTGTTGCAGCCTGCTGGTGGATCTCCAGGTTTATCAATAAACATTTCTATCGTAGTTGCTCTCTCCACTATGATGACATTTTTAGCTGATTAATTAATAATAATCATAATTAATAAATGCAAAAATGATTGCGATTAACTAGAAACTGACCCCATCATTTACTACAACATTCCTCGCATTGCTTTGAGGTGGGAACGTGTGGTTGTGGAATCTTGGCCATCTTCTCAAATAACTGCGACCCAGCGATTGTGGAATAGTTGTGCCGGCTCTATTTGTGTCGCCTCTTTTTAAAACCGTATCTTTCTCTCCATTTCTTTCCAGTGAGTGTTGCTGGGCTTGCCCCCTGCTGCCCACCTCCAGGTGACCCCCGGTGGCCCCAGTCACCCCCCCCCCCCCCCCCCTGTTTATTTCCATTTGTTTCCTACATGTATGATGTAGGAATGTATGTACATGTACCTTTTTATTTGAACACAACTGAGGTAAGGGACTGTCTTGTTCCGTCCCATTCCAAAAAAAGTCCACCCATTGCTTTTCGTTGCTAGGGGAATATTTTTTGTTTAAATACTTTACTTATAAATAATAAATCCTGCACTTCTGTCATGGGGAGACCACATTTGCAACTTTACATTACGTGCTATGTGTGCCAACATGAATTTTGCACGATCGCCCAAGCCTAATATATACAGTATATATATATACATATATATATATACACACACACACACACACACACACACACACACACACACACACACACACACACACACACACACACACACACAGTTGTTGTGCAGCAGCTGTCTCAGGTGTTCTATCACTGTGAAGGGGGTTATTATAGGATAATGACCATCTGGCTGCACATTATTCCACTTATTACACTGCTACTTACTTAACTTAATATTAATTTGAAAGGATTTTATTACCTCTATGCCTAGTTTAAGCGCTTTCGCTAAGAAAGCTTTTAATTGCAACAACGGAGCGAATGATTGCCCTAGGTATGACTTTTCTATGTATAACATATTTACTGTTGGTGAAATGTGAAAATAGACGTATCTCTACATTAATCACTTCAAGTCTTCTATTGTAGTTTATATGTAATGCCACAAGATGGCGCCACCAGCTAGTGTTAGCACTAGCGTGAAGGGCGCGTGAGATGAGGGGTGTGAATCTAGGCGGAGAAGTGGTTGCCGATGACAACGGTCATTATTAACTGTCAGCGGTCATTATTTGGAAAGAACCAATCACGTATCACTGATAGCAGCTATGGACCAATCAGAACAGTGTATTCTACAGAGGCGCGTCATGAAGCCCACATGTATGTCTCCTATATTTAGACTACTGCCCTCGATACCACACTTGCACACAGACGAAAAAAAACAAACTGATGCATTTCTGCTCATTTAGGCCGTGGACATCACATGCACACACATATGTATCTGTCCGTCTCTATCGAGCTATTGTTGTCATGGTTACGCACTGTAAAATGATGGCAACAGTTAAAACTGTCTGTTTTGTGGATGTTCATCCAGTTTTTTTGCCTTACCCTCTCTCTCTCTCTCTCTCTCTTTCTCTGTCTCTCTCTCTCTCTCTCTTACACACACGCAGGCACGCACGCACGCACGCACACACACACACAGACACACACACACACTCTCTTCTTCTTCCCTTTCGCGTCCTCCCATCCGGGATGCTGAATAATTAAACAGTGGGCTTGGATGCTGGAGCCAGGGTGAGAGACAGAGAAAGAGAGGGAGAGCGAGAGGGAAAGATAGAGGGAGAGAGAGAGGGGGAGAGGGAGAGGGAGAGGGAGAGAGTGTTTGGGCGTTAGAAAGATGGAGAGGGATGACGGGGCGTCGAGTTGTCCTGTGCTGTAGCAAGCAGTGAGTCAGCAGCCAGAGAGGGAAAGAAAAAGCCATAAGAGATAGACAGACAGACAGAGATAGACAGACAGAGGGGGGGGGGGCTTTATAGATAGCTAGACACAGATGAGGGGATGGGGTGTGAGAGCGCGAGAGAGTTGATATCCATTAAGCGGAGAAGGTCACAGAGAGGAGATTAACAGAAGGGACAAAACAAAAAACAGCGGAAGTAAGGAAGGAAAGAAGGAAGGAAGGAAGGAAGGAAAGAAAGAAGGAAGGAAAGAAAGAAAGAAGGAAGAGAGAGAGGGAGAGAGGGACAGGGGTAGAGGAGTGGACCAGGTCGGCTGCAGCTATGGGAGAGAGCTACATGTACCAGCGCCTCCCCTACGCCAGAGGAGAGGAACTGGGAGAAGAGGAGGAGGAGGAGGGCAGAGAGATCAGGGCAAGGGACGGCGGACAAATGGTAAAAGTCTCAAGTTGTTTACCGTGTTTCAGGGGTTTTGTTTGTGATAGGGGAGTAGATGAACTGATTGATTGTTATGTGTGTAAATGTAGAGTGTTTATACTGTATTTTGATGTGCGTGTGTGATGTGTGTTTAACTTTGGCTCACATTACTGTGTGTGCGTGTGTGTGTGTGTGTGTGTGTGTGTGTGTGTGTGTGTGTGTGTGTGTGCGCGTGTGTGTGTGTGTGTTGCACATGTGTGCTATTTGGCATGTGCGTGTAAGTGTGCAGTGGTGCAAAGAGTACTTTATTTCTGTACATAAGTACATTTATCAAGTATCTTTAATTACTTAAGTAGATTTAAAAGCATACCTCTCTACTTAATTTCAAACAGTCACATTTATTTGGTTTAAAAATAATGTATTTGTATATTTAATGTAATGTAATTTATATACTTTATAAATTACGACAAGATCACCTCTACAATTTTTTTCACTATTATTGTTGAGGGGTTATCTGCAGAACAAAGGTACCAAAGCACCTTATGCATTATTATAGGCAACAAGTACTTTTACTTTTTATTTCAGAAAATATTTCATTAATAACTTTCATGTCTGCAAACCTGCAAACACACACATGCATGTAAAAACACACTCTGACACATACACACAAAGAAAGTACTTGCTGTTAAATGTAATTTGAGTGTTAAAGTATTAAAAGTAAAAGTACTTGTGTGCCTTATTTTTGGACTTTTTCTTCAGTCACCATTGCCCCAGTGAACCACTGATGGTGTTGGAATAACTTGAATATGGAATAAATTCGGTGTCTCAATTCACAAATATACACAAAATATATTCAGTCACATAAAAATGATGCTACATTTATTTGTAAAATGATGTACACAACACTTATTTCAGGAGGGAGAGATATATTTACGTATTTATCTTTATGGATTATTTTTTTGCATTCAAAATCTCAATACAGATTTGTAGATTGTAGTATTTATTCATATTCTCCCCTTTGTATTCATTTTATTATATATATTTCTTGATTCTGACACAGAATTGCTTCCATAGTTCTCTCAATACTTGATCAGCTGTCACCAATCACTCAAAACATCAGGTTTTAGAGTTTCCCTGTTGATGAACTGAGCATCTGACCGGCTGTGTAGATGCAGTGTGAGGAAGGCACCGAGTGGCTCGTGGAGCTCCTGACGGACGTGCAGCTGCAGCAGTACTTCCTGAGGGTCCGCGACGAGCTCAACGTTACACGCCTCTCCCACTTCGACTATGTCAAGAACGAAGACCTAGAGAAGATCGGCATGGGGCGTCCCGGTGAGCCCAGGGTTTTTTTTTCTTTTTATTAAATATTTCGTAACAGCAGCATGATTTTACGCAGGAGAGACGCTTGCTTTGTTTTGGAGTCAGTGAGTGGTGTTATCATTATCACAACTGCAAAACTCAGGAAAAACAACAAAAGCACAGTTATTATTTTGCCTTCTCAGTTACACAATTTTCAGCCAAGTTGATTTTTTAATCCATTATGAATCTTTTTTCAACTTTGAATGATGTATTGTTTAACGTATTTGCTGTTGCCTCCCTGATTTTTCTTTTTTGTTTATTAATTGGAGGCATTATGTTGTATCATTAACGATCCTGTTTGTTTCAAACACTGAGGCTTTTGCCAGTGTTGAACCATAAATAATGTAAAAATGTAAAAATGCATCGCAGTTGGATATATGATAATGGATTCCCGTTGGGAGTGTGAATATAACGCCGAACTCTGAATTTCCCTCCAGGCGTCTCATTGTAAAATATGAATACGTTTACATGCATCCCATAATCCTTTGCTTCTTGGTTGCTTGAGGTGGTGGGCATTTCCTTGTTCCTTTTTTGTGAATGTTCATCCATAGCTACAGTTCACTGACCACAACTAGCTTCGCCTGCTTAATGAAATTTACGGCAGCCATTTTTGTTGGGAGTGGTGGACCCCGCCACCAACAATGAAAACAGCATGTACTGTAGAGGGAGCACATATATAACATCATTACATTGAATGGCTGTTTCTTACACAGGCAGCTAAATAACACATTGAATATGGGATTTTTTTAAATAAAACATTTATTTTTTCAAAATAAAAATATTAAAAGACGGACAGATACAGGGGTTACATCCTCGGCATCACACAGATGAAATGGCTGAAGACCGGGGAGACAGTGATGGATGAAGGGTCACACGAGAGTCACACGAGATGCATGGCCGAGTGATTGCTAACACACGCTTAGACCACAAAATCTCCAGACGAGTCATACGGACAGCACCTGACGGAGCCACCAAGAGGCTGATTGATTACATCCTTGTAGACAAAAGAACGGGCAGGCGGCATAAATGGAAACAAAACACAGTTGTCCCCGGGAGTGATCACAGTCTTGTCGTAATGACGCTGAGACCGAAACTCAAGAACCTTAAGATGACCCCCCACCACGCGGGGGAAGTACAATGTCGGGAGACCCAGAGACCGAGATGTGCTGGAACCGTTCAAAACAACGATCGGAGGAAGGTTTGCACCGCTGATTGGAATGACATATCGGACGCATTCACAAATGCTGTGACGGGAACCGCCCTCCAAGTCCTGGACAAGGCAAAGAAACTCAAACAACCTTGGATGACGGCGAAATTCCTGAGAAACTGCGACAGAAGGAGAGGTCGAAAAGCCAAAAGATATAAGGACGAGGAGAAACTGGAACGTAGCGTGTGAAGTCGTGAAGCAGCTAACCGAAGAGAAGACGGCTAAAACTTCCGTAGTCAACTATGCCAGCGGTAAACCGCTAGCAGAGGATGGAATGATTCAGACGGACGGGGATTGTCGAACCACTGATGGAGACTGCCGGACGGTGAAAGCTACGGCAGTTCGGGCGCGTAACAAGAAAAAAAGGGTCTCCAGTAAATACCGTCATGCACGGCACAGCTGATGGAAGAAGGGGTGCAGGAAGGCCGAGGGGAGAACGGGTGATGGACGCAAAGAGACGCGGGGTGCGGTCTGGATGTTTGGAGATGGGTGGTGATGTGACAGCCCCCGGGCTCCGAGAATATCCTGGCCTGACCTGTAAGTTTCCCACGTCCGGTAGGGAATGTCCACAAGTTGAAGGTTTATCATCCGAGTTCGGAAGTCGATTGTTCTCTTTGTTATCTGTTTCTGTTGAGTTTCAGGGCGTGGGACGCACCTCTGATCCCTATCGGTGGTTCATTTTGTGTGTTTTCAACCGCTTCTTAAGGTCAGAGGAGACTCTGGGAGGCGGTGAAGAGGAGGAGAGCGCTCTACAAACGCAAGTCCTGGATGAGCAAGGTGCAGTCGGCCCTTCTCTCTCTATCTCTATCTCTATCTCTATCTCTATCTCTATCTCTATCTCTCTCTCTCTCTCTCTCTCTCTCTCTCTCTCTCTCTCTCCCTCTCTCTCCCGCTCTTTTTTATCATCTCCATCATCCATCTCCCTCCCTTTCTCTTACTCCCCGTTCCCTCTGTCTCTCCCCCTCTCCCTGTCTTTCTTACTTTTTAAATGTTGAACACAATCGAGCAAAATTGTAAGTTCTATTGCTTCTACATGATACAATTTGCATATATGCAATATGCATACAATTGCATTTGATTGAATTTACTTACCTTATGGAAAAAAATGTCTTTGTTTTTTTTTAAAACTTGTCTATAAAAGTATTATATTTAACCCTCCGATACCTACGTGCTTCTGTGGGCAGGTGTTTCCAGGGAAACGAGCTGAGGCCGACGGGCAGCAGCAACAGCTGCAGCAGCCCGGTCCCCAGGCTGACCTGGCCACGCCCACCACCAGCAGCGGCGGCAGCAGCAGCCAATCAGGGGCCTCGCTGACCTGCCTGATCAGGGAGGCGGAGCTCCAGCTGTTTGAGCGTCTGGGCGACGGCTCGTTCGGAGTGGTGAGACGAGGAGAGTGGACCGGACCCAACGGCAGAGTGGTGAGTGAGTGAGTGAGTGAGTGAGTGAGTGAGTGAGTGAGTGAGAGAGAGAGAGAGAGAGAGAGAGAGATTCATAGAGAATTCATCCCCAGAGGGAAATTGCAGTGTCCCAGCAGCTCACATCAAACAAGAGGCAGTAATAATAACAACAATAAAATAATAAATATGAAAATAAAAAAAGAATGTGGCAATATATGTGGAAAAAAAGTCAAATATACAATAAAGCCTCACAGCTCACTGTAAATAAAAATATAAAGATCTGGCAAGACAATGGAAAATAACTCTGAAGAATTGAAGCAGTATAAACCTGAAGAATGTGCATATGCAGTAAAAACAGAATGAAGAATAAACCAAAAATGAACAACTTCTGGTTTAAATGTTTTTTTTTAATGCAGATTTTATGGATGTTTTTACATATATCTAACTCTCTCTCCCCTCCTCTCCCCCTCTCTCCTTCCTCCCTCCAGCTGTCCGTTGCAGTGAAGTGTCTGAAGGGAGGCGTGTTGGACTCGGAGGCTCTGGACGACTTCATCAGGGAGGTGAACGCGATGCACTCACTGAGCCACCAGAACCTGATCAGCCTCTATGGCATCGTCCTCACCCAGCCCATGAAGATGGTGAGCGACACACACACATACACACACACACACACAGACACACACACACACACACAGACGCAATCGCCACGCCCCCTGACCATGAAATAACCCAGGTCCTCGCTTATCGACCAATTTGCATAATAACCAGGTCCTAGGAACAGAACTCGTCGTTAAGTGAGTACCTCTAGTAATAATAAGGACACGGGCCAATGCCTTTCACGCCGAAATATCCAGCCTGGCTAAAACTATCCGGCAGACATACTTGGCCAGAATCTACGAACATGTTTAAGATAAGATAAGATAAGATAAACCTTTATTAGTCCCACACTTGGGAAATTTACAAGGTTAAGGTTTTGTGTAAGCCGGTATTTCACAAGGATCACGTGGTTTAAATTTCATCCAAATCGATCCACATACGGAGCAGATATTAGTGAAAAACCGAACAAATTTAACCCAAATTTTTCAGTTTGCCTTGGTTAACTGGCATGTCACACGTCCCATTCTAAAACCAATGAGATGAGATTAAGAGTAAGATGCTTTATGACGTCATCATATTATTTACTATAAATGTAGAAATTCTAATTGAGAATGTCAAGTAGGACCGTGTCCAGTGTGCGGTGTGGACTCGGTCACTTTAACTAATTCACACTTCATCTAATAACTAACTTGTTATTATTATTTCATTAGTTTTGCACCTTTCTGCCCTGTTAGCTTGTGTGAATAGTTAATACAAGCCACAAATGAATGTGACTGCTCAACCTTGTTTACTATTCACTATGTTAGCTTCCATATGACACATTTTTCATTTGTACTTTTGGGAATGGGGGGTGTCAAGTCCTTGAATTCCCAGGGAGGGGGGCCCGGCAAAAAAACACTTGAATACAACTGGTTCAACATAATACCTACTCTACATATATACATACATACATATACTCAACATAATACATACACTATGTTTCCAATGCAACCTGGCAACCCGAAGTTTATGAGGGCTTGACTCCCTAGTCATTTTAAAATGTGTGTCTCAAACAGTGTGTCTGTCTGTTGTCTGTCTGTCTCTCTGTCTGTCTGTCTGTTCATATATGTGCACGTGTTCCTGCTATGTGTGTGTAGGTGACCGAGCTGGCTCCTCTGGGCTCTCTGCTGGATCGTCTCAGAAAGCGTCAGGGCCACATCCTCATCTCCGCTCTGTGCGGCTACACTGTTCAGGTCAGCGTCACCGCCAGGCACATACATACACCATGCATCCAAACAATCAATAACAGAGGGATGGATAGATAAAAATCAAAAATGTAGGGGAAGTTTGCATAAATATACTGAATATAATATCTGTACATGTGCTGCATGTGACAGGGTGGAAAACAAAGAGTTCTAACTATATAGACACTGCAATTCGTTCTAAGTATGAGTGGAAGTGTGTTTGTATTTTTCATATTTCCATGCATGTGTCTGATGTGTGTGTGCAGGTGGCGTGCGGCATGGCCTACCTGGAGCAGCGGCGGTTCCTCCACCGGGACTTGGCGGCCCGCAATGTTCTGCTGTCCACCAACGACACAGTGAAGATCGGCGACTTTGGCCTGATGAGGGCGCTGCCCAAACACACTGACCACTATGTCATGGAGGAGAGCCACAAGGTCCCCTTCGCATGGTAGGACACTTTATCAGGGGGCGGCTTTATTGGAGACAGAAGGGGGGATCCTATTGACGTTGGCCCACTTGGGAGGGCCGTCGGTCGTCAACGCCACATGAATGGCGACATATTTCACTGTCAATGTTTTCACTACACACAGTCTGTTGAAGTATACCACAGCCTGATATTCAGATTGGACGTTCGGAATTGGAATAATTGATGACTGTGGGCTTTCCTCAAGCCCAGTTAATATTCTGATAGTACTAGGGACTGATAGTACTAGGGCTGCCCCCTGAAAGGAGACGAGTCGAATCATCAGCAGGAAAGCCATCAGTCGACTGAGATTCTTTAAGTCCAGCCTGCACAGGAATTACTGCATAGGGATAACATTTCAACAAGGAATTATAAATAAAGCGAATCATTAATATAGTTTTATATGTGTGGTTCGAACATGGCTCTCCCTCTGCCCTGGTTACCGAGCCCTGTTCCTCCAAATAAAACAACTGAAAACAGTGTGGGTGTGGGTCACCCGAGCAGGAGGGGACACGACCTGTAGACTCCTTCAGATTATTTTCTGCGCGTAATGCATGGAGAGGGGGCGATTGGGGAGAGAGTTACAGAGAGAGTGTCCCCGTTACACACGGTTTAGTTCCATACCCAGATGTTCAAACTTCGGGCGCTGATCGCTGGCTCGCGCTTCGTCTGTACCGTCAGAGAGGGAGACGGGTGCATCAGTCCCTCTCCGTGCACTGGCCTCTGGAGTGTTTTTGAAACCCGGGTCAACCCACTAAAAATTGGCGATTTACACCTTTACCATGACGTCACAAAACACAAACACGCCGGAAAAGGGGCGTGTCATGGTTCCTGTGTGATTGGGAATAAAACAGTAGATGAGACAGCAACTTAAACAAACAACGATAAACAAACGAACGACAAAACTTGAAAAATAAAGACGTTTTGAGCCGTTCAAAAGAATCGGATCATTCATGAACGACCCCACACCACAGTAGAAGCAGCGCTCCCCACCGAGCGGCGTGGGGGGTTCTACACTGTGGTCTCCATGGAGTGATCCCCACACTCAAAATCACTTCATGGTTCCCCATGCGGAAAAAAGTCAATAACTTCTGGTTTTGGATTCTAGATGAATATGAAATGATGGAATGATACACGGATATTGCTGTCTATTTACGCGCCAACGTCTGGAATTTCAATGTGCGTTGCGCCGGTAAAGGGACCAAAATTAGTGGCATGACCCAGGTGTCCTGTTCACATCAGAGCCGATTGGAGGTGGAGCCGATTAAAACCCGAGTCTATTGCTGGGTCATTTAATCCGGGACCGAGACCCGGGTTTTTCCTTCCCCACTGGTGACATATGAGGAATGTTAGTGGGTGTAACCGGGTTTTTGGTGCAGCGCAATGGGGCAATAGTCTCTCTATCTCTACCTCGCATATTATGGGAATCAGTAAATAATACATAAAAGGTTTTTATAACTCCAACTCTCTCTCTCTCTCTCTCTCTCAACACTATTTGGAGTGTTTATTTGAAAAGTTTGGAGAAGAGCTTTCTGCCACTTTTAGATACAACGGACTGAACCGGACTAAATGTACAGTCCAGAGAACATTTTTAATCAAGAGGTCCTTCCGTCGTTTGTTGCCCCGGCGACAGTCCGAGCGTGGGTGCAGGATTTTAAACTACAGTGGAGCTGCAAGGAGATTATCCCATCAGTTTTAGATCTGTTTGCGTGATTCTTTCCCTGTATCGCTATATCGCTGATTTTTTGGTTGTTTGTTTGTTTTTTTAAATTCTCTCTGTTTCTCTCTCTCTCCATCTCTCTCTCTCTCTCTCTCTCTCTCTCTCTCTCTCTCTCTCTCTCTCTCTCTCTCTCTCTCCATCCCTCTCTCTGTCTCTCTCTCTTTCTAGGTGTGCTCCAGAGTCCCTGAAGTCTCGGACCTTCTCTCACGCTTCAGACACGTGGATGTTCGGCGTCACCCTGTGGGAGATGTTCACTCACGGGCAGGAGCCCTGGCTGGGGCTCAACGGGAGTCAGGTAATGTGCGTGTGTGTGCGTGTGTGTCTGCGTATGTGTGTGCGTGCGTGCGTGTGTTTATATGTATCCACGTGTGTGTGTGTGTGTGTTGGCGTGCAGATCCTCCACAAGGTGGACGTGGAGGCGGAGCGGCTGTGCAAGCCAGAGGACTGTCCACAGGACGTCTACAACGTCATGCTGCAGTGCTGGAGCCCCAAAGCGGAGGACAGACCCACCTTTGTTGCTCTCAGGGACTTCCTGCTGGAGGTGCGGTACGGGACAGAGCACAAAGTGGCACACGGCACACAAAAGATGGCTGCCAGAGTCACCCGAGTCAGGAACATAATATGATTGTGGAATCTTAACGGTTTTACAAAATGATCACCATCAACTAAAATAGGAGATCAGCTGATGATGTGGGTCAATGACAAGACTTTTATTTGTGTCCGAACCAATTATCATTGAAATAAACTAGACATGAAGACACATGTTAAAGAGAAAACATCTCTATAAAGTACGCTCAACTTGAAAGGTAATTTTGGGAGTTTTGTGGCTTAAAAGGCTTAAAATGTCAGGCGTTGGCACCGTGTTTAAGACCTACAAAGCTTTATTTATGTTGTACGGCCTGACATAAAAAAAAAAAAAAAAAAAGATGTAAAAAGTCTTTCGACTTAATAGACGTACGTGAATAGACAAAATACATGTGTTTTACAAAATATAAAAAACTATAAATGCATGTATTTCAATATTCTTTTGACTTCCCTTTAAAAACCGTATTTGTCGTTTACCCATGTGTGGAATCTCCTTTGCAATATATTCGAGCAGCATCTCGCAGGTCCGATCTATCTTTTCCGTAGCCTGACTCATTAGTTATTTGACAGGGTTCTCACCAGGTCCTTGAGGTGCTTGAGGTGCTTGAATTTCATCCTCAGAAATTAAATCACTGAAATGCCTTGAAAATAGCCCTTTTGTGCTGAGGTGCTTGAAAAGTCTTTGAAAGAAACGCGATCACTGGAAACCTGTGATATTCAATTGTATCGTAATAAAATGTTTCCAGAAATGACATAGAAGATGCCAGGGAAATGTACTTTGGTTGGTTGGAAATAGAAACTTATAATAGCAGATGACAATGACATTAATAATAGATATATAGATATTTCATTGGTAAATATCACATTGAAAATGTATTATATATGTTTCAAGTGTAAAGTAATTGAAAAAAAAGTGCTTAAAAAAGTACTTAAAAGTCCTTGAAGTGAATTTTGTAATGCCAAACCTTGGTTAGTACTGGATTCTTTCATTCAGTATAATACCATAATGCCATGGGACGTGGCGTCTGAGAGTCTGAGAATCATCTCGGTGGAGATTTCAGCCAAACCTCGTGCAATGTACGATGTAGAACCCGGAGTCAAAACTGATTCAAATCATATTCATTCCCAAGTAGGAGCTGTGGTCCAAATTTTTCTTTTTTATAAGGGACATAAGGAGTCGAATTAAAAGCGGACGGAAGTAGACTAAATTACAATTGTGTGTGTGTGTGTGTGTGTGTGTGTGTGTGTGTGTGTGTGTGTGTGTGTGTGTGTGTGTGTGTGTGTGTGTGTGTGTGTGTGTGTGTGTGTGTGTGTGTGTGTGTGTGTGTGTGTGTGTGTTCAGACCATGCCTACAGACATGAGGGCTCTGCAGGACTTTGAGGAGGAAGACAAGCTGCAGATCACCATGAATGACGTCATCACCATTATCGAGGGCAGGTCAGTGTGTGTGTGCGTGTGGCATATCAAGGCCCTTCCTACAAGTCATAACAAAATAGTATTTTGTCTTTATCTTTTTAATGGTTTTCTGCATGTGTTTGTGTGAGAAGAATTATTTTCGACCTCTGCTGGTCAAGTCCCACTGATAGTGGGACACAAAATATGGAAAATATACCACAAAGCCGCCAACCGTACCCAATAAAAAATCTGACGATAATGCACTGAACCTTGTTATAAACAACAGATATAATCTCAAAACAACAGAAATTCTTGAAAACTAAAACAAAATAGAAAAAAAAAAATGTAAAAATTAAAAATAACTGAATATTTTTCAGTTATTTTTTAATTTTTACATTTTATTTTTTCTATTTTGTTTTTTCTATTTTTGGTCAGGCCCAAAAATGAAATATATGGTCCTATACGACAATTTCATAAAAAAATTATATATAATATATTTATTTTATATATATATATATATATATATATATATATATATATATATATATTTATATATATATATATATATATTTTTTTTTTAATGTGTATGTTTGTGTGTTTATACTGTATATATGTATATAATATGTGTGTGTGTGTGTGTGTGTGTGTGTGTGTGTGTTTTTGCGTGCATGTCCAGGGCTGAGCACTACTGGTGGCGCGGTCAGAACCGGCGGACACTACGGGTGGCCCAGTTCCCCCGCCACGTGGTGACGTCGGTGGCCGGCCTGTCGGCTCACGACATCAGCAAACCGCTCAAACACTCCTTCATCCACACGGGACACGGGGACATCGACCCCCACCGCAGCTGGGGCCACGCCGACCGCATCGACAGGTACGAAACACACACACTCACGTTTACACTCACTGCGAATCGGAAGGATCAGGTCGGTTGTTTTGGCCCCGGTGTCCATTATCTTTGTAATTTGTTTCTGTTGCAATTACGGTTTTAAACACTAGAGGGCAGCCTAGCATAACATTTGGTTTTAAGTAGTCCTGGCTGTGTGTATGATTGGGGTAAAATTGCTGGAATTCCTGTTTGTGTTGTTAAGGTTGGCCATCCAGAGTATCAGCTCTGAATGTTTTATGAATTGCCCCGGATCTATAATAGCCCCGTGTCTAAAAAAAAAAAAAGAGAGACGGTTAGAGGGCTTGTCATCTGGTCAGGGCCGGCGTTTCCTCCGAGGGAGTCATAGAGAAGGAGCCATCGTGTCGCAATTTGTGCGAGTTCCACTGCATGTCCCTGTGCCCTGTTCCTCTAAATAAAGCCAATAAAAACATTGTGTTTTTATTTTGTATGTATTTTACCCCCCCCTTCTAAAGTCTCGTAAAATCTCCCCATTGAAATTAATGGGCTTAAATTCTGTTATGTGTAGCACGAAAACAATCATGCTCTGGGACACGGTTCAATAGGTACATTTTTGTGACTATGAGCGCGAAAAAGGGTCAGACCGGGTTGTGCACCAAGCCCCTGATGTCTTTCAATCCTAGAAACGCCCCTGATAATAACAATAATAAAGCAAATCAGAAAACGCATTTGATAAAAATAAATAGATATTATACTCAACCTGAGATTTGAGACCTTGAAGGATCACATACCGTAGCAGTTAATGAGACTTCCCCAAAAGCTCAGCGTGCTTTGCCTCCCATCCCATTCATACTAAATGACACAATGTGTGTGTGTTAGGAGATTTGACAGGAAAAGTGCAAACCTGGCAACCTTGCTCTGATGTTGACTATTAAGCCATGAATAGCTGCAGTGTCAGACCGACTTAAAAAATCTGTGTTGCACAACAGAAAGAACTGCCGAGCGAGACCCTTGAGACTCAAGTCAAATCCTTCTCAAATAGATTTTATTTTTATTTTTTGGCACGGCAGATCACATTCGACTGTGAGTAAATAATGCAGGATGTTCATCCGTTTGTCATATTTATGTCTCTGGTGTTTTAAATCAACCAGTCGTTAGCTATTTGGGCACCCTCTCTGTCTATGTATATTTATTATGGGAAAGACTGTGCTCTTTAACTGTGTTCTCCGCTCTGAAGTCTGTATTTAGGGAACCCCATGGACCCCCCCGATGTCCTGGGAATGAATCCTACCAAGGCCCGGCCCACCAAGCTTCCCAACCGCACCAAGAGTGAGTGGTTCCCATATACATTACATTATACTGCCATTACTTCGACCTGTCACTTTAAAGCAGCGACAGATACAAAGCGTACAAATACAAAATGTGTCATGCAAAATAATGCAATTTATAGTAAACTGTCTGGAGCAGTCAAGTTTATTTGTGGCTTTTATTCCCTATTCACACAGGCTAAGGGGAAACAAAGGTGCACAAGTGAATAATAATAATAATAATAATAATAATAATAATAATAATAATAATAATAATAACAAGCTGCAGTGTATTGCTGCAGGCAGCAATACACTACAATACAATTTGTTTTAGGTAATTATTACTGTTTTCTTTGTTTTATGTGAAATGCATCACAATTTACTTAATGTATAAACATCAAACATGGTGGAGTTACGTGGTGTAGTTACGTCCATAGAATTTTGTGACTGACCTTCAGACTGACCTGGACGTATCAACATGACTTAGTTGCGAGCGTGTCATTTCATGAATCCAACTTTCATAGACATTATGTATGAAGCATTTCCATTTCAACCAGACGTCCAACATTGATTTTAATTTGTAATTTGACATAAGTGTATGCGATAGGTCAGTTCTAAATAATTGTTCCAAATTGCTGAGTTTATAGTTTTGATATTGTTTGTAAGTTCAAAATAGATTAATTAGTAAATTAGCACAACAAATGACAAAACAAGTCAGATAATTGTTTCATTAAACAGTTGTCCAAAACAGCTAGACAAAATTATTAAGCAAATATCACAGTATTTATCAAGATCACAGGTCAAATAAACAATAAATGTTATTAAAATGGAAATCTTAAAAAAATAAAATAAATAAAAAATTGACTTATTGTGTGAAATTGTCGAAGTAAACAATGTTTAGAAACATTTTTGTTGTATGCAGTTTTTTAACTAAAGAAAACAATGTTTTGTCATAATTGGACCCAATAGAGGAGGGAATTTTTATAACGACAGCTTGATATTTTTTATCTGTCTGGTAAGTAAGCTGCAGAACTACTTGGTGCGTCATAATCTTCAGACCTATTATGATGAATGTGAATCAACAATTGCAGACCACGACCCCTTTTTTGATAATTGTACATCTATTACCGGAGATAGTTAATAAACATGCATCATCATTATTTACAGTGACTTCTTAAGTGCCTTACCAATTGGCATAGTGATATTATACAACGCAGAGTCAATATGATCTACACCATGGGTCTCAAACTCGTGGCCCACAGGACGGTATTTTGTGGCCCCCTACTTGACATTGCGCGAGTCGTTGCCCTGGGCGTTTTATTATTTATTTTATCACTTATGGGCTACCGTAGCTCAGGCTCGTGACAGCTTCCGGTGGTGTTTGTTGAGAAGTTAGCCAACGCAAATGAGCAACGTTAGTCACTTGGTTGAAACGTGATTCCGGAGTGACACCAAGTGAAAGGAAAATATATCCTGTCACCTAGTGCAAGGTTCAGAGGACTTAGGAAGTGGGCGGACTCAACAAGAGTAATCAGTGACCTAATAAAGACAGCAAAGAGTTGCAATAGGAAAGGGAAAATAATTACATGGATAGCAAATAGCATGAGATGGGCGGCAAGAACAAAAGATTATTATTACAAGAAGAAATAAAGAGAAGGAAAAAGGACAGATATGTGCGATCGCAAAAGAAAACAAATTTACCAAGAACAATTTTATCAAAGCAAGAAATTAAAACATATAAAACATGAGACAATGCACTTGATGTTAAAAATTAAGTGCAGTAGCATGGACATATCTGTGTGAAAAGCTCTTCTCCACCATGAACTTCAAAGTCAAAGTACAGGTCCAAATTACTGATGAGGATCTTCAAGCCGTACTGAGGGTCTCAACCGCTTCCTCCCTCAAGCCAAATGTGGCTCAGCTGTTTTATAAAACATCATTTGTCTTGTCAGCAATTCTGTTATTGCAATATAATCTCTTCCTGGAACATTATTATTTATTCTACCAGACTTTTTTAATATCCTGATAAAGGGGTATTTCCTTTAATCAAAACAACATCTAGGTCACTTTGTGTCCATGTACAAACATTATGAATCTTGTTTTTAAAAATTGCTGTTAAAACTCATAGCTGTGCATTGTTTATTTCTGGAGTCTCCAAATTGTAAATGACCCTGATGAAATGAGCCTCTTAACACCGAGACATGTGGGGAATCAATGCTTACATTGAAAGTTTTTTCCATTAGTGTTTTTTTCATCAGATTTTTCTTCAATACTTTTTTTTTGTAATTTTGTGTTTGACCTTGACAACTGGATTTTTGGACAATGGCTTCTTTATTGTCTTAGATTTTCGGCAATTTTCCGGCATCTGTAAGAATAACAAAAATAACCTTTGTAATTACTTCTGCCTTTTCATTACAGTTTGTTAAGTTCGGGTGTAGGAAAATGTTTTTTTATTATGTTTATTACAAGAAAAGTATTTCATCTTTTATTTTAAATCATATCTTGTCATTGTTATAGCTTACCTAGTTGCTTTGAAGTACATCCGAAGTGTCTGCGATGGTAGATGGCGTTGTGTCTCGTTTACGTCATTTATGATGTATTCAAGTCGATTTACGATAGTATTCTAATTAACGTAATTTTTTTGTAAAGCTCAGGAGGTAGAGCGAGTCGTCTAGTAAGGAGAGGTTGCTGGTTCGATCCCAGGCTCCCCCTGGTAGCATGTTGATGTGTCCTTGAGCAAGGCACTTAACCCCCTAACTGCTCCCCAGGTGCCTCTACATGGCAGCCCACTGCTCCTAGATACTGTAACGGGTGTGGTTAAGACCCAATTACAGCACAAAGACAGGCAGGGATATTTGGTAATGTCTTTTATTTGTAGAGCAGACGGAAGACAGGCAGGGAGCAGGCAGGATACATAGGTCGGGGACAGGCAGGTTCGATAACGAGGAGTGCAGACAGAAGACAGGTGGAGTGGCAGGCAGGGTACGTGGTCGGAGTGAGGCAGAGTCGGTCGCAGGGAATCAGTCTGGAGAACGCTGGAGAGTCTGGTGCAAGCATCAAAGACAAACTGCCAATGGGTGACTGGTGAGAGAGGCATATACAGTGGGGCAAAAAAGTATTTAGTCAGCCACCAATTGTGCAAGTTTTCCCACTTAAAAAGATGAGAGAGGCCTGTTATTTTCATCATAGGTTCACCTCAACTATGAGAGACAAAATGAGAAAAAAAAATCCAGAAAATCACTGTCTGATTTTTAAAGAATTTATTTGCAAATTATGGTGGAAAACAAGTATTTGGTCAATAACAAAAGTTCATCTCAATACTTTGTTATATACCCTTTGTTTGCAATGACAGAGGTCAAACGTTTTCTGTAAGTCTTCCCAAGGTTTTCACACACTGTTGCTGGTATTTTGCCTCATGCCTCCATGCAGATCTCCTCTAGAGCAGTGATGTTTTGGGGCTGTCGCTGGGCAACACGGACTTTCAACTCCCTCCAAAGATTTTCTATGGGGTTGAGATCTGGAGACTGGCTAGGCCACTCCAGGACCTTGAAATGCTTCTTACGAAGCCACTCCTTCGTTGCCCGGGCGGTGTGTTTGGGATCATTGTCATGCTGAAAGACCCAGCCACGTTTCATCTTCAATGCCCTTGCTGATGGAAGAAGGTTTTTACTCAAAATCTCACAATACATGGCCCCATTCATTCATTTCCTTTACACGGATCAGTCGTCCCGGTCCCTTTGCAGAAAAACAGCCCCAAAGCATGATGTTTCCACCCCCATGCTTTACAGTAGGTATGGTGTTCTTTGGATGCAACTCAGCTTTCTTTCTCCTCCAAACACGACAAGTTGAGTTTTTACCAAAAAGTTCTATTTTGGTTTCATCTGACCATATGACATTCTCCCAATCCTCTTCTGGATCATCCAAATGCTCTCTAGCAAACTTCAGATGGGTCTGGACATGTACTGGCTTAAGCAGGGGGACACGTCTGGCACTGCAGGTTTTGAGTCCCTGGCGGCGTAGTGTGTTACTGATGGTAGCCTTTGTTACTTTGGTCCCAGCTCTCTGCAGGTCATTCACTAGGTCCCCCTGTGTGGTTCTGGGATGTTTGCTCACCGTTAATACAGGTAACGAGTGGAGGACAGAGGAGCCTCTTAAAGAAAAAGTTACAGGTCTGTGAAAGCCAGAAATCTTGCTTGTTTGTGGGTGACCAAATACTTATTACTAGTACTCGTCGGAGACCCCGTCCATCTCCACGTCCTCCGCTAAATGGGCCACGTCCTCATCAAAGGAGGGACCCCAAGGGTCGACATCCTCCGCCTCTGAAACATCGCTGGAGGACGCAGACAAGAGAGGTGGTGGGGTCTGCGGTCGGGAGGGTTGACCCGGTCTGGAGGGCTGGTCTGGAGGGCTGGTCAGGATGGCGCTGATGGAACCTCCTGATGAGGGTGTGGTCCAGAATGTGCCTTGCAGGGACCCGGGAGCTCTCCTCCGGGCCGTAACCCTCCCAATCCACCAGGTACTGCAGGCCTCTCCCACGCCGGCGGGAACGTAGGAGAGGGCGGACAGAGAAGGCAGGACCCCCGTCAATGAAGCGCGGAGGAGGCGGGGGAGGCGCCAAGGGGACCAGAGCACTCTCCTGGACTGGCTTGACCTTGGACACGTGGAAGGTGGGATGGACGCGCATGGACCTGGGGAGCTTGAGCCGCACTGCCACCGGGTTGACGACCTTCTCGATCTTGAATGGGCCGATGAAGCGAGGAGCCAGTTTCTTAGAGTCCACCTTCAGGGGGAGGTCCTGGGTGGAGAGCCAGACCTTCTGGCCCGGCTGGTACTCCGGGGCCTGGGAGCGGCGACGGTTGGCGGCAGAGGCGTTGCGGCCAGTGACTCGGAGGAGGGCGGCCCGGGCCCGGGTCCAGGTCCTGCGGCAGCGGCGAATGAAGGCCTGGACGGACGGGCAGGAAGCCTCCTTCTCAAGGGCCGGGAACAGAGGCGGTTGGAAACCGTAGGAGCACTGGAAGGGGGAGAGGCCTGTGGCCAAACTGGTCAGGGTGTTGTGGGCATATTCCACCCACAAAAGCTGCTCGGACCAGGACGACGGGTGTTGTCATATCATGCAGCGAAGGGCCGTCTCCATCTCCTGGTTCTTCCGCTCTGTTTGACCGTTGGACTGGGGGTGGTTCCCTAAAGAGAGGCTGACGGTGGCCCCCAGGAGCGAACAGAACTCTCTCCAAAAGACAGCGGCGAACTGGGGACCCCGGTCGGATACAACATCTACCGGGATGCCATGGAGGCGGACGACGTGGTACAATAATAGCCTGGCGGTGCCCTTGGCCGACGGGAGCTTGGGTAGAGGCACGAAGTGAGCCATCTTGCTAAACCGGTCCACCACGGTCAGGATGGTAGTGTTGCCGCTAGACGGTGGCAGACCGGTGACGAAGTCCACGGAGATGTGAGACCAGGGGCGATGAGGAACCGGCAGTTGGTGTAGGAGACCAGCAGGAGCAAGAAGAGAGGGTTTGTGCTGGTTACAGGTGGGTCAGGCATTGACGAACCCTCGGACGTCCTCACCCAGGGAGGGCCACCAGAAGCGACGCTGGACGACCTCCTTCGTCCGCTGGATCCCCGGGTGGCAGGTGAGTCGGGAGTTGTGGGCCCACTGGAGAACCTCGGACCGGCGGTCAGGCAGGACAAACAGACGGTCGGACGGACATGCGCTGGGTCCAGGTTGGTCCTGGGCGGCGGCTCTGACCCTCTCTTCCACCTCCCAGGTGAGTGTGGCAAGTAGACGGGAGGACGGTAGAATGGTGTCAGGGTCAGCAGCGTCTTCCTCCTCCTCCTGGAACTGCCGGGACAGGGCCTCAAGTTTGATATTGCGTGACCCCGGCCGATAGGAGAGGGAGAAATTGTTAGGAAGAGCACCCAACGGGCCTGACGGGGCTTCAGTCTCCTGGCGGACTGGATATAATCCAGGTTCTTGTGGTCGGTCCACACCAGGAACGGCAGCTGGGTTCCCTCTAGCCAGTGTCGCCACTCCTCCAGGGCCAATTTGACGGCGAGAAGCTCCCTATTCCCGATGTCATAGTTTCTCTCGGCCGGGGTTAAACGCCTGGAGAAGAAGGCGCAGGGATGAAGCTTCTGGTCGGAGGCGGTTCTCTGGGACAGAGGCGTCCACTTCAACCATGAACTGCCGTTCGGGGTCAGGCAATACCAGAATGGGGGCTGAAGTGAACCGTGTCTTCAGGGCCAGGAAGGCATCGTTGGCGGCAGTGGATACCGAAATGGCACCTTGGAGGAAGTTAGGGCTGTGAGGGGGGCAGCCACCGTGCTGTAGCCTCGGATGAACATCCGATAGAAGTTGGCAAAACCGAGGAAGCGCTGGAGTTGTTTGCGGGTGTCCGGGGCGGGCCAGGTGGTGATGGCGGAGACCTTAGTGGAGTCCATCTGGATGGTCCCCCTCCCTACGACGTACCCCAGGAAGGAGACGGATGGGACGTGAAACTCACACTTCTCCGCCTTCACAAAGAGTGGGTTCTCCAGGAGGCGCTGCAGGACCGTCTGGACGTGGTGGACGTGCTCAGCTTGGGATCGGGAGAAGATCAGGATGTCGTCGAGGTACACAAAGACGAATTTGTTGAGCATGTCCCTGAGCACATCATTGACCAGTAATGTCGTTGAGACCGAGATAGTCAATACAGGGGCAAAGCGACTTGTCCTTCTTCTCCACGAAGAAGAAGCCCGCCCCCGCCGGGGGTGAGGAGGGACGGATGATGCCCGCTGCCAGGGCATCGTTAATATAGGTGTCCATGGCCTCTCTCTCCGGGGCAGACAGGGAGTACAGGCGGCCTCTGGGGGGGGTGGAGCCGGGCTGGAGGTCGATGGCAATATCGTACGGCCTGTGCGGGGGAAGGGATGTCTCCTTGGCCTTGCTGAAGACCTCCCTGAAGTCGAGGTACTCGGCGGGGACCCCCAACATGTCGGGTGCGGAGCTGGAGCTGTTGGATGGCTGAGGTGCGGCGGCTTGCTTCAGGCAGACCTGATGGCACACAGGACTCCATCCCAGAATAGCCCCTGTGGTCCAGTCGAGGTGTGGGTTGTGACGCTGGAGCCAGGGGAACCCCAGGAGGAGAGGGTGACGAGGTGAGTGCAGGATGCAGAACTGTATCGTCTCGTGGTGGTTGCCGGACAGGAGCATGCGGATGGGCACTGTCTGATGGGTGACTGTCCCCAGGAGGCGGCCATCCAGGGCAGTGGCAGGTACCGGAGAAGACAGGAGAACTCGACCAACACCCAGCTGCCGTGCTAGGTTATCGTCAATGATGTTAACATCGGAACCAGAGTCAATAAGTATGGCGAGGGAATGTGAGCCTTGGGGCAGGAGCAGCCGAGCCTGGTAGAGGGGGCGTAGGTTGGAGGGGGGTATGGAGGTGTGGCTCACCAGGACCTCCTCCCTCACTGGCGAGCCCGGCCCTTTTACCGGACACCCGGAAATGTAGTGTCCAGCTAGACCGCAGTAGAGGCAAAGGTTCCCCACCCGGCGTCTCTCCTTCTCCTCTGGGGTGAGGCTGGACCGGCCAACCCGCATGGGAGGGGCCTCACTTGTGGGTTGACGGGCCGGAAGAGCTGGCGGCCCGGAGGAACCTGGAAGATGGGTTGCTGGGCGGTGCTCCACTTGCCTCTGACGCCTCTCTCGCTGGCGGGCCTGGATGCGTCGGTCGCTACGGGAAGCAAGCTCAATGATGCCATCGAGAGAGGTGGGCAGGTCGTGGGAAACTAGCTCATCCTTCACGTACTCTGCTAATCCCATCAGGAACGCGTCAATCTGGGCTGCCGGGTTCCACTCGCTCAGTCGAGCCTGGGTGCGGAAGTCGATCGTGAACGCCACCCTTGCTTCCTCGGAGGCGAAGGTGTGGGGCTGCAGAGCGAAGAGGATGGAACAGTTCGTAATGAACTGACTACAGCCATCTGCGTCTCCGGCGTAGCGTTCTGGAACCCCCACCCGGGGCTCCAGGGAGTACCCAGGCTGGGCCGGTGCAGGTGGGTCCGGGGAAGCAGGCGGTAAGATGAACTGACCAAGAGCGATGGCGAGCTGCTGGACCTGGGCAGCTAGCGTGGCGAGCCCTTGCTCCTGGCTAGCCGCTGCTAGCCGAACGTCCGCTGAGGTGGAGGCTAGGACAGCCTCCTGGTGTTGGAGCTGTGACTCCACCCTTCCCAGGCATGCCAGCAACTCGGGGTTGTGTGCTGGGTCCATTGTTGGCCAGTTTGTACTGTAACAGGTTAGGACCCAATTGCAGCACAAAGACAGGCAGGGATATTTGGTAATGTCTTTTATTTGTAGAGCAGACGGAAGACAGGCAAGGAGCAGGCAGGATACATCGTCGGGGGCAGGCAGGTTCGATAACGAGGAGTGCATTCAGAAAACAGGCGGAGTGGGAGGCAGGATACGTGGTCGGAGCGAGGCAGAGTCGGTAGCAGGGAATCAGTCCGGAGAACACTGGAGAGTCTGGTGCAAGCATCAAAGACAAACTGGCAATGGGTGACTGGTGAGAGAGGCATATATAGTGGTTAGATTACAGATCGGGAACAGCTGTGTGCGCAGGTGAATGGAGTTGGACTAATGGGACAGGTAAGGAGAGGGAGGGGAAGGTAGAAGAAGGCGGAGATCATGACAGATACATAAGATACTAGGATGGGTAAATGCAGAGGAATTGCCAATTTCCCCGCTGTGGGACTGATAAGGGTTTACAAATGAATAAAAAATAAAATAAAAGATACAAATATACATGTGAATCAAAGATTGGTAAAATCTAAACACTACAGAGCGACCAAGTCCACGCCACACACTGGACACGGTCCAACTGGACAATCACAATCAGAATCTGTACATTTAGAGTAAATAATATGATGATGTCATCCAGTGTTTTACTGTAAATCTAATCTCCTTCATTTTAGAACAAGATGTCTGACATGTCAGTTAACCAAATCCAACTGAACATTTCGGGTCAAAATTGTTCTGTTTTTCACTAGTATTTGCTTTGTGTGTGGATCGATTTGGATGAAATTTAAACCACGAGATCCTTGTGACATAGCTGTTGATTTGACACCTCAACCGTGCATTGGCTGAAATACATTGGCTGGTCTCTGTAATATCGTGTAATAAGTTTGGATGAAACTTCAACCACAAGATGTTTGTGACCGTGCGGTTCAAACAAGACGTCAACCGTGTTCCTGTGTTATGCCGAAGTTGGTTTTCTAGATAGTTTTAGGCTTAAAAATTCAGAGAATTTTCACCTGAACAATAACAATATGGGTCTGCCCTCCAGGCTGGACAACTAATAATGATGAAAACAAATAATGGAAATAAATTAAAATATGAGCAAAATGTATTACTTTCAATGAAAATGAAATTAATGAAAATAACAAACCCCTAATTAAGAAACTTTAGATAAACATATTTCATTAAATTTAATTAGTCATTAGTCAAATTAGTGCTTAAAATGTATATTACTACTTTATTTATTATTATCATTATTATTATTTATTATTATATTATTTTTTTTCTGCCGCCACCCCACAATTTGTAGAAATGCTTGCATATAACTATTGAGTGGTCCAGGGAAAGGATATTGCATTGATACAACATTGTGTTGACGTTCTGTCGACGATGTGTAAGCTGTTTGGCTCATAATGGGAGGCTACTTGGCTTCATGGGAGTTCAAGTTCAAGTTCAAGTTCAAGTACCCCCCGAGCTCGGCAGCTGCATGGACACCCCACGGCTGCAGGTAAAGCCCCGAGCACCCTGCCCCGCAGCCACAGAAGACCCCAGGCCCCCAGAGAAGCCGGAAGCCCGCGGAGCAACCCCCACCATACACACCAACTAATTTTGCTAACTAGATAGAGTTAACTACACAGCAGTTAGCCAAGTCGTCTAGGCTAATCGGCGGCGAGTCCAATAGAGGTTTAACCACAATCAATTTGATAACAACATTTAAACAATGAGTCAGTCTTTTATTCCCTTTTTATTATAATGACGGTTCATATACTCACTATCAACGGCAAAGACTGGTTTAATATGTACTAATTGGTTTAATACGTCCTAAATGGGCGGCTCCAATTTGTATCATAATGTTTTCAACATCTCCTCTAATTTATAGCCAGTGATAAAAATGTAGACATGATGTTTTTCTTTTGAAAAGCTAGCGATGAATGAAAAGCTAGTGAGCGATTACGGACATGGAAGGGAGTTCAGTGTGAATGCCTTAAATCGAATAACACACACTGATTCGACTGTCACTTTGTTCTTTGTTAAAGTTCTGGACAAAATTGGTGGATTTTTTATTTTTTATTTTTTCCCGCCAGTGGAAATTTAGTGGAAATCCGTGTTCATGTGACGTAAGTGTCTTATTTTTTTTTTCCTTGAGGTCACAAAGTGCATTTGTGTGTGCCGTTCCTCTTCAGGGACGACTTGGTTAGATATCAGCCACTTGTCTCTTTAAACCTTGCCTTTTAAGGGATTGTTTTGACAAGAGTTTTGATTTTAGCCCTTCCTCTTCACATTCAATGTATTTGGCCAGGATATTGTTTTTTATTTTTCACCCCCTTCTTTTTAACTTCTGTTTAAAAAGCATCTGGCATATACCTTGTGTGGAGTGCAAAATGTAACTTAAACCTTGCTCAGAAAAGGTGTACAAAAATCCTCATGAGGGTGGTATAAATAATTAGTATTTTATATGGGCTGTGTGTACAGTATGTAGCGTTTTGTGTGTGTGTGTGTGTGTGTGTGTGTGTGTGTGTGTGTGTGTGTGTGTGTGTGTGTGTGTGTGTGTGTGTGTGTGTGTGTGTGTGTGTGTGTGTATATATATACACACACATTGGTTAGTACCTACTAAAAGTGGCCCAAGGAAGGACAACCGGTGAACCAGCGACAGGGTCATGGCCGCCCAAGGTTCACTGATGCATGTGGGAAGCAAGTCTTGCCCGTCTGGTTCGATCTCACAGAAGAGCTACTGTAGCACAAATTGGTGAAAAAGTTAATGCTGCTATGATAGAAAGGTGTCATAACACACAGTGCATTGCAGCTTGCTGTGTATGGGAGCGGTCAGAGTGTCCATGCTGACCCCTGTCCACCTCTGAAAGCACCTACAATGGACACGTGAGCATCAGAACTGGACCATGGAGCAATGGAAGAAGGTGGCCTGGTCTGATGAATCAAGTTTTCTTCTACATCGTGTGGATGGCCAAGTGTGTGCGTTGTTTACCTGGGGAAGAGATGGCACCAGGATGCACTATGGGAATAAGGCAAGCCGGTGTAGTCAGTGTGATGCTCTGGGCAATGTTCTGTTGGGAAACCCTGGGTCCTGGAATTCATCAAGATCAAGATCAGGATTAACTTTATTGTAAATCAGACTATACACAGAACACATGCACAGTAGAACAAAATTACGTTGCCTCCAGCTCATGACTGGTATTAAGAAAGACTATGAAAACTGACAAGTAGAGAATAATAGTTAGTTATATAAATGTAATATAACTAAACATTGTTTTTTTGCACAAAAAAAAACATGTTTTTTTGCTTGTTTTTTTGCTTGGCTCAAAGAGATGCTAAAAAAGTTGGTCAGCACATTCTCTAAGCCCATGACCTGGTATATTGTCAGGACCTGCAGCTTTATCGTGAGTTAACTCTTCTCAGGGTCCTTCGGACACCTGGGTCAAGATTGAGTACTTGGTCATCGCGATGAGGGGTAGCTTTCCTCACAGGTGTGTCGTTGAGTACCATGCACAGTCCAAAATACCCGTGGAGCTCATTGCGGAAGTCAGTGTTGTTGTCTGTGATCGTAGTCTGTGATCGTTTGGATCCCTTGCCACTTAGATTTGTGACCATCTGATTATGGCTGCACTTTGCTACCCCCATGTCCCGGTTCAGGTTGGCTCTTGCTGATCTGAGGGACACCATGTCAGGCTCTCTTTAGTGTCTGCACTGGAGGCGATGTACACGGCTGTGATGGTTATGCCAATAAGTAGGGGGAAGATTTTAGGGTCCAAGTTTTATTGTCAAAAACTTTGTCTTGAGAGCAATGACTTGAGACCACTGCAACGTGACTGCACAACTTGTTATTAGTGTAAATACACTCACCACCACCCCGAGATTTACCATCAAGCGTGTAGCTCCTGTCCACTCGGAAGGTTGTTAGCCCCTCCACACGAATGGCGTTATCAGGAGCAGTCGCGTTCAGCTGTGTCTCTGTGAAGATCAGAGCGCAGCAGTCTCTCGTCTCACGCTTGGTTTTTAAATCCAGTCTCAGGTAGTCCAATTTATTTTCCGTTAGCAAGCAGAATAGAGGGGAGCGCTGTCCTGCAGGGGTTAGACCTTAGCCTACCTCTGATCCCGCCGTTGTGTTGCCGTGCTTCTGTTTTCTCTCACGCCGCTTCCGTTTCCTTTATATGCGGGTTTTGCTGGTAGGAGACTCTACGAGGCTGCTGGATCCAGCAAGCATTGAAGTCTGACATTGCGTATAGTAACCGGTTGCTAAACTGCTGGATTATGTAGTGCTAGTACAGTCTGGCCATCGTAAACTAATTAAGCTTTGCTACCTTGATCAATATGTGCTAAATTCTCATTAGTGCGGGAGCCAGTGCAGCCGCTGCTGCACAGGGCGCCGCCATGTGGGTGTTCATTTCACACGTACCACCTACTTGAGGTGGTACGTGTGTACTTCATGGCAGCGGTATTCCCTGACGGCAGTGGCCTCTTTCAGCAGCATAATGCGCCCTGCCACACTGCAAGAAATGTTCAGGAATGCTTTGAGGAACATGACAAAGAGTTTAAGGTGTTGACTTGGCCTCCAAATTCCCCAGATCTCAATACAATCGAGCATCTGTGGGATGTGCTGGAACAACAAGCCGGATCCATGAGGGCCCCACCTCCCAACTTCCAGGAATTAAAGATCTGCTGCTGACGTCTTTTAATAAAATTATACAAAGAAAATGTGTTCCTTTCCTTCCATCTCTTCATGGATTTCCCCAGTTTGGGAAATCCTGAACTGGCCAAAGGGCAGACGTGTCTGTTGTAGCTCGTTCTATCTGAGAAAAGTTTGAGGTTAGGAGAGAAGCTGTTTTGACTTAACCTCCACACCCATCTCTACCTCCAACCATCTATTCGACTCCACTCTTTTTGAACTCCACAAAGTCAAAACTCAATCAATCTCAGCCTCAATTTATTCAACAAGTTACCGTTGCCTCGCAGGGGAATCCCCCTTGAACCTCGCTATACCATTGAAGAGTCACCTGCTTAAAAAGCCAAACGATGTGAAAGTACCTGGAAATGAAGTGGAATGTAAATGTGAAAGTTTTTTTTTTGTTTGTTTTGTTTCTTTGGTTCCTTGATTTTCGTGTCTTTTTGTGTTTTGGTCTCCCAGAGCAGCCCCCACCTCGCCCCCCTCAGCCGGCTGTGCTGCTGAAAAGTACGTCTGAACTTTGCAAACTTTTTTGTGTCTTTTGTGTTGTGTTTGCATTCGTGTTTTTATGTGTGTCAACGCGTGCTTGTGTGTATGCATGCTCATAACATGCATATATGTTTTTTTTGTTTTTACATATGTGCATAGTACGAGTGGGTGTATGTGTTTCTGTGTGTGCATGCAGGCACATCTGCGTGTGCACATGTAGGTTTTTGTATATGGGTGTGTGCTTGCGTTTCTGTGGGCGCTGTTTTTGTTGGTGCACGCGTTTGTGTTTATGTGTGGGTGTGTTTCTCTTTTGACGTGTGTGTGTGTGTGTGTGTGTGTGTGTGTGTGTGTGTGTGTGTGTGTGTGTGTGTGTGTGTGGGTGTGTGTGTGTGTCTGTGTGCGCTTGCGCGTGTGTGCGTATCCAGAGCCCTTCTATGACTCCGTGCTGGACGATTACGATGACCAAGATGAGGGTGGCTCTACATCGGGGCTGAAGAGGCTGGGTGTGTCCCTGGGCCTGAAGCTCCGCCCCTGGGAGGGGCCGGGCATCCGCAGCACCAAGAGCGAGGTGTCGCTCATCGACTTCACCGATGACAGCTTCAGCTCCACCACGCCGTCACCGCTTAATGACACACACTCGGCGGACCAGGACACACTGCAGGTACCACCAGAGAGGAAGTGGGCAAGGAACGGGCGTGTCACAATTGGAAAGTGGGCGTGGCTTCGCAGTCCCCACCAGTCAGTCGCTGCAGGGCTGTTCGTGGGGATTGGATTGGAGAGCGACTAAAATGATTAATCTACACCATCCTCTCTGCAGGCGCTAAACTCAACCAGTAGATGGCGCTGAGTCACACTTACTATCTGTAATTACCTACTATTTTATTAAGTCTCTTACTTACTTTTTAATATTTAATTTATTTTTAATATTTAATAATTTTAATCAAATTTATATTTCATTGAAATCCACATCCCGTGCTATTTGGTACTTATTTTTATTTTTCATGTTAATTTTGAAATATTTTGCATGTTCAATTTTTGTCGTTTAGCAGATGCTTTACTCTAAAATTATAATATAATAATAATAATTACATTTTTACAATAAGTTTATTAAGTCAGCCGGAGCAAACCTGTGTATCAAAGTCTGCCACCTTAACCATTCCCTATTACTTGTACTAGTAGAGTTAAAGTTTAAATATCTTTTAGTGTAGGGTTAGTTATACTCTGTACCTACTTCCTGTTCCTGACTGAGCTGCTGTCACTTCCCCCCTGGGGCGATAAATAAAGTACCATCTTATTAATAGTTAAAAATGATGCTCAGGATTGATGTGTTTCATTTGACAGTCATATCTTTCAGTATTGCTGCATCTCTTCATTGGAGTATTTCAGCGTAAACATTAAATCCCTTACTGGTGCGTCGGGAACTCACAAGACACAACATGTTACTGTCCCCCTATGAATTCACTTTTGTTGTTGTTGTTTTTTATCGTCCACAACAATTGAAATTAATTCTCATTACTTTTTACTTCACATTAACTTCCACTTTCAAGCTTTACCTTGCACTAAGTTAAATTATATTTTATTCTATTTATTTTTATATAGCACAGTAGTTATTTTATATGAATATGTATATACACATATGTATATATGTATATATGTGTGTATGTGTATATACGTGTATGTATGTGTATATATATATATATATATATATATATACACAGTATATATACATATGTGTGTATATATATATATATATGTATATATATTCACTACCACATTGTGTGTGTTTTTGTACATTATGTGTACACTACGATTATATATAATTTACTATTTATAAAATGATTTAAAGTACTTTTTTTCACATGCAATATAATTGAGCAGAGGAATTTCCTGATCAAATATTTCTGATCTTCTTCCTCTCTCTCAGGACACGCCTTCCATTTTAGACTGGCCCCTCCCACTGCCAGCTTATGACGAGGTCGCCGCCGAGCAAGAGGACCAATCCGAGGACCAGGAGGTGCAGTCCATCAACAGGGGATTGGCTGAGGCCGCCCTGCCCACTTGCACAGTGGAGGGCCGGAATGAGTCCCAGTCGGCCGACCTCTTCCGGGAGCTGCAGAGAGAGGTAGAAAATTCAATTCTACCAAATGCCTTTGACGTTTACCTTGTTTCCTTATACTGTTCAGCCTGGTGTTGGATGCCAGTACTGGTGCCGATCTCTGTCCATCACTTAAACACCCCCTGTAACAACAATCACCTGTCCACTTTATTATGTAATAACACCTCTATTCTGTAATAACTTTCTTATGATTTGTAATATCCTATTTCATAATGTAGTGGTTTATAACATATTGCATTGTATGATATATATGTAATAATAAAACTTAAAAAATAAAAAAAATTGGCTTGCATATAAACAAAAAGACAAACACATTATTTAATACGTCATTATTACAAAATAAGGCTTATCGTTTATCAAGATGCTTATAACAAAATACGGGTGTGTAATGTTATGTTATGCTCCTCCCCTCTTCTGCCTCAGGTGATGGTGAAGCTGCAGGTTCCCATGACAACGGGCCGCTCTCTCCCCTCCTCCCCCCTCCCCCTGGCCCCCTTGGGCCCCCACCGCCAGATCTACCTCCTTACCCCCTCGTCATCCTCCTACGAGGATCGTCCCGTCCTGCCCCCCCGCAGCCCCGTGCCCCCCCTCCGCTCCTCCAGGCAAGCCCCGCCCCCACGCCCCCAGATGCGCTCTGGCTCCGCCTCCTTCTCCCTGGCCGTCGAGGAGGGCGCCCCTCCCCCCCAGATCCCCCCCAGGGACCACATCGTCTCCCAGCCCGGCTCGCGCTCCTCCTCCCCCCTCAACTCGTCGCCCCTCGCCCTGCCACCTCCTCCCCTCTCCATCTCCCCCCGCCGAGCGTCGGCCCTGTGCTACGTGGGACCCCTGGGCTCTGCCTCCTCCTCTCTGCCGTCGCGACCCCCAGGCCTGGGCGCCGCCTCCCTGCTGGACCCTCTCTCCTTCCCTGAGGGGCGGAGCCTGCCTTCACTAATTGATGGCTCACAGAGCGCCGCCCCTGCCCCCCTGCCAGAACGCCCTGCCTACCTGGAGAGGTGCGCTGTCGGTTTCAAACGGGCTTTAGATCATTCTACTTTGCTTTTTATATGATTTAATTAGGCTATAATAGAAGAGGAGAGAATATAGATTAAGGCATAATTGAATAATAGAATGGAATATTGGTGCAATAGAATGGAAGATTATATAATGGAATCCCATAGAATATGGTGTCATAAAGAAGATTATGGTATGATAGTATACAATATGATATCATAGAACAAAAATGGTATGATAGAATATGATATCATAGAAAACATTTTGATATCATAGCATGGAATATGGTATAATAGAAAACAATATGGTATAATAGAATATTATAGGATATCATAGAACAGAATATGGTATACTAGAATATACTATGATGTAATAGTATATAATATAATACAGACTAATATAAATAGAATATATCATATAATACCTATTATACAATAAAAGTTGTACATTTTCTTTTTAGAAGTAACTTCTAATCAAATCTAAGGGTCTGTTAAGATTGGCTTGGATTGGATTGCACTTCACAAATTTCTGCAGGGACAATGAGTTGCAAGGAATGCAAAAACAATATGCAAGCATCAATAGTATAAACAACAGGCAGCAATAAATAAGTAAACAAATTAAAACACCTGAACAGCTGCTTCCAGCAACGTTAAGATGCTCTGATTTCATCTAATACACTTCATATCATTTGATGTGACAATTAGTCTGACAAAAAAAATCAATTTCAACTTTATTTGCACACAAATTGGACAATATTGCAATTTAATAACGTATGTGCATTGCATACTGCATGTCCCCATGTAAAAACTGTCCCTTCTGACGACAGACTTAAGATCTGGAGAACAATGATTGCTATCCAGGTTTTCATGGCAATCACCGCAACACTATTAGATTACCCTGGTTAGCAGAGCTCTCAAAAAATACATTGTGTGTGTGTGTGTGTGTGTGTGTGTGTGTGTGTGTGTGTGTGTGTGTGTGTGTGTGTGTGTGTGTGTGTGTGTGTGTGTGTGTGTGTGTGTGTGTGTGTGTGTGTGTGTGTGTGTGTTTGTGTGTGTGTGTGTGTGTGTGTGGCTTAATTAGATAAATCTTATCTGAATATGAACCTGTTTAATCTTGACTCTCCATGGTAATTTGTTCACTTCAACCCTTTAACGGCAATCTCCCTCTTGGAGAACATGCTTTGAATAATGCAACAGAATGCATTTTATCTACTGTAGGCCTATGGAAGTTCAAGTTTCAAGTTTAGTTTTGACATAACATTTATTATGGTACCGTATTACCTTTCCACGTATCAGTACAAAGCTGTATATTTTTCGTGTTATTTGTGGTGATATCATTCTGTGATATTCATAAAATTGCTGCAAAATTAATCTATGTTTACGATCTCTCCTGTGTTCTCCAGATACGGAGCGGCCAACTTGGCCGCCGTCAAGCCCATGATGCAGCACGGCGGAGACAAACCAAACTCCTCCTCCAACAATAACAACGGCTGCACAACGGCTTCCGCCATGCAACAGGGGCGGAGCCTCAAACAGGTGAGAGCACAACCAGAACATTTCTACTACTATAACATCCCATAGTGCAGTTTATACATTGGTATTATTTGAACAAAATAAATGTATTGATTACAATATGTAAAATGAAGTTTCAATACAAAGTAAGCCAAGAACGGACTTGTGTTGTTGGCACGTTGGATCATTCAGTTTGTTCAGCATAGAACTTCAGTTTGGGGTGGAGCTTGGAGCATGAAATTCAACATCTAGAGAGTTCCAGAAAAGGCAAGTATACGTATAGTTTTTAGTAAACAGCCTTCACTTTGGTTCATTCAGTTTGTTCAGTGTAGAACTTCAGTTTGGGGCGGAGCTTGGAGTGTGAAACGTACGTACAGTTTTTAGTAAACAGCCTTAGTCTTTGCCACACAGGAGGTGGCGTACGAGTATTCACAGCATGGGGTCATATTCAGGTTATTCAATGACCGGAGCGCACCACAGACGGCTCGTTTTACCGATATGTGTAAAGTTCCAGCAGTTCCTCGCCATGTGCAACACAGCACAGCGCGTGTCCGCTGAACATATCCCCCCCGCGGTCCGGCTCGCATGTCAACCGCAGATTCATTGCAAAATTTAACCATCTTAGTAAAGTGCAGTTTTACTGCCACTGTTACTTTTTAAAGTCATGATTCCATGAATCTGGATGCAGAGTTGCAGTGAAAAGAAGAGACAAGACAGATGCTGTGTTTTACCCTGAAGCGCTGTGATTGGTTTACGGTGCTTCGCGCTGTGTTGCTGCTACTTTACAACATGTTGGGAATGAGCTGCGGATACAGCCCATGTTGCCGCTATGCATCTGCTCGTCCGCTATATTGGAGACATCAGAATCCGCCAGTAAACAAATACTGTATGTGTGTTGAGAGCTGCAGACTTCTCTATAAAACTGACTGTAACTCGCTTAATTCTGAACCGATTTTCATGAAATTTGGTTTGTTATGAACATGAGAAATTGAACTTGATACTGGTTACTTATAAGAATTAAATTCAGTTACTGGGGGCGGATCTAACCATATTATTTTAATTCACTACCATGTTTGAAGAAAGAAGGTATCATGCGTGCCTCATATTTCACTTTAATTTAACAATTGAAATATATTTTATATATTTTGAATGTTGTTTCATCGAAAACCATGGGAAAAAGTTCCTTGCTTTAAGTGTTTTACAGAATAAATATAAAGCAAAGTTATATCTCTCTCTTTTTCTCAATTCAACGTTCAATAAAGTGGTGTGTGTGTGTGTGTGTGTGTATGTGTGTGTGTGTGTGTGTGTGTGTGTGTGTGTATGTGTGTGTGTGTGTGTGTGTGTGTGTGTGCGTGCGTGCGTGCGTGCGTTCGTGCGTGTGCGCGTGACAGGTGCAGGAGGCAGTCCATGGCGTGACCATGGAGGAGTGTCGGACTGCACTGCAGGACAGCAACTGGAGCGTCACGCAGGCCATACGCCATCTGAAGGTTCAGTTACACAACCCTGTCTGTCTGTCTGTCTGTCTGACCGCATCCCGTATTCTATTCTACTGAGTTATTGATTCAAAGTTAGCGAAAAAGGCTCATAATACCACTAAGCACATAGGTTTCTGCAAAACCCTCTGGTTCTGGATCAAGACTGTGTGTGTGTGTGTGTGTGTGTGTGTGTCTGTCTGTCTGTCTGTCTGTGTATGTGTGTTTGTGTGTGTGTGTGTGTGTGTCCGTATGCGTGCATACTACAGGTGGAGCAGTTGTTCAGACTGGGTTTGCGGTCCAGAGCAGAATGTCAGGACGTTCTGGAGCAGCGCCAGTGGAATCTGGAGCAGGCCAGCACGCTCATACTCAACAACTATGGCCTGCGTCCGACCAGGTACACACACGCACGCACGCGCACACACACACACACACACACACACACACACACACACACACACACACACACACACACACACTTCATCGTAATGCTCTTGGAGACCATTTGAATTGACTATTTGAATTGGGGAAGATGATTGGAATTGATGTATTGCTGCACGGACCGGCACGCGGTGCCGGGAAGCGACCGGATGATTACCTTTTTTTTATATGAATTTGCCTTCGTCTGAATCCCGGCGACGTCTCTGGATCCGAACAACAAAACCAGGCGTGACGGTACATGCACACGGATGCCGATAGATCCTCTGTTAAACCATATCCGACCCTGCCTCGATTCCTATGAAAAAGAAAACCCCTAAAGCTGGGGGGGGGTTCCATGACGATGGCACGCTTGCGTGGCCTGCGCGCTGCGCTGCCAGGCCTTAGCTAGTGTCCCCGCTGCAACGGTAATGTAAAATAAATAAATGTGTTGGAGAAATCTCTTGCGATAAAAGTGATGTATATGTATGTGACAAATAATCTCTTGAACTTGACCTTGAACTTGAACTTGATGAAAGGACACGGAAGTGAGTACGAGTTTGGGGAAGAGCGGATATTAACTTCAAATTGTAACTTCCAATTTCTTATTACCAATGGAACGGGCCTCGCCGGTCCCGAACGAATCCCAATCCCACTGGATAGTACACTGGCAGGCAGTAATGCTGTGGCACAGGAAGTGATTTGGTTTATTCAACACATCAGGAAGAGAGTCGCTGTGGAACTAGACTACTCGAAAATTCTAAATGTGCTGAAAATACAACGGACGGCTTATTGAAAAATGGAAGTCGGGTTCGGAAGTTCAAAGGTAATTTTACCAATGCTGCCACACCGTTGTGGTGTAGCCGGTATGCGTGTGTGTGTGTGTGACTTGCTGCTTCCAGGGGGTCCCCTGGAAAAATTATAACGAGTTAAATTTCACCGTGAAAGAACGTGCAAAAGTAATGTGTTTGTGATCATAGACTCTATGAATGTGGAAGTCTGGACCAAATCACTCGCTCTCTCTCACTCTCACTTTCAATTCTCTCTCAATCAATTCAATTCAAAAGGGTTTATTGGCATGGCATTATAAAATAATAATAATAATATATATATATTGCAATTGGCTATATACAATGTTTACCTAAAATAAAAATAAAATGTTAAGTTGCAGTAAAAAAATAAATAAAGAAACAAATAAATAAATAAATAATTTCAAGAATTTAAAACGATATAAAGGAGTATTAAAACGAGTGTAGATAACCTCAAATTACAATGTATAAGTGTAAATAATGTAGTTATTCACATTTATTACATAATGTAATGTAATACTACATTCCATAATATAGTGTAAAATATCTACAGATATGTGGGAATAACCCAAAAATTTAAACATTGCTGTTAAAAATAAATTAACAGATATGTGAAGATTCCCTTAAAATAGGGAAATGTAACCTTCCATTTCAAAAATATCTGTAGAGATCAGTGAGAGAGATCATTCAGACATGGCGGTCCAATGTATCTGGATATATAAATACAAAGGATTTGGACTAAACTGCAGATGGTCTCTCTCTCTCTCTCTCTCTCTCTCTCTCTCTCTCTCTCTCTCTCTCTCTCTCTCTCTCTCTCTCTCTCTCTCTCAGGAAGTGACAACAGCCACCTGGATCTTGTGCACAACGTGGCACGGCGGGCGGGCGGACGGATGGTGAGAGCTGCCTTCAGCCTGAGCGAATGAGTCACGCCTCGGATGTGCAGACACACCGGTTCCAGGTGTCGGAGGGTTCACACGCACAGCGATCTTACGTGGAACATGGAGCGCAGAACACGTCTCAGCTGTGAATGTCAGACTTGTCCATCTGTGTGGAGCACACCTCGCGCTCCTCATTATCCAGCCGTGCATCAGGTACATGAGTCACACCGCTGATTGGAAATGTTACTATTTATGATGGTTTTTATTAGAGATAGATTATATAAAGCTCCTGAAAATATTGCTACTCGTGTGTGAGTGCGTGCGTGCATGCGTGTGCGTGCCTGCGCTCCCATTCTGCTTCCCGACGTTGTGAATGATGGTAGCCTCGTGTTGTTTACGGACGGAAGCCTTTTGTCGACTACACGCTAGCGCTTGCATTCCAATTTGAAAATGAAAACCCGGTCCCGACGAGGGCGGCGTCCCATTCCAAATGTTATTTGGCGCTAGATGAAGAGCGTCTGAATGCGCTTGACTCATTTGCATTTCCGTTAAAGTTGCGCAAAAATGCTTAATTGAAAAGCTTATCTCGCTCTCTTACCTTGTTGCGCAAAAATGCTTCATTGAAAAGCTTATCTCGCTCTCTTACCTTGTTGCGCAAAAATGCGTCATTGAAAGACTTATCTCGCTCTCTTACCTTTTTGACATGATAATTTTGACTAATTCTCTAATTCTGACTATTGAGAGAAATGGCTCTAAATTGTGACTAAGCGCAAATTGCTTGATTCTCGGGGGAAAACCTCCATGAAATCTTCCGTGCAGCTGCAACATCTGTCGTCTCCTTGTTCAAATCAGAACCGAGTCTGTATTTAACCACACCCGGTGTTCATTCATTCCAAATTACTGTAAAGATTCTATTTTCATATTTCATTTATCTTTTTTTTTTTTCCCAAATGGAATCAACGTTTGCTTTAAAGTTTACAAAACGCTTCCGTATCAGGGAAATGTGGCCTCGCCTTGTTTATCTGGTTTTCGCTGCGTTAAAGTCAACCTGTACAGATACCGCACCATGTTCTCCACAAGGAGTCACGACACCACCTCCTCAGATTTCTTTTATCTTTTATTTTTTTTTGGGGTTGACGCCTCAACTGCTGGTCAAGTGATTTATCATGAAGGTAAATGACTGACAGTGCGGGGACAACAGAAGACACTTGCGATTAAGATAAAATATCAACATATATAATCAGTGTTTTTCCTTTGGTCCTATATGATTTTTTAAAACATTTTTATCAGGTTTTTTACGATACTGTACATTCATTATTTGGTGTGTATGCTTATGTCAACGTGAGAAACTTGACACAACCACTCACCAAAAGCTGTAAAAATGTGAAAAAAAAAATAGGCTTTACTTGGTCACTTTGTTCTATGCGACTCATAAAAAACGGCTAATTTGACAGGTCAGGCAGGTACGACTTCTCAAAACCTCTTCTTCTTTGCGAGCCAGAGGAGTGTTCATGTTTGTGCCAAAACTCCCTGGTGTCGAGAGCCCCCGTCGCATGAGGAACAGTATTAAGGCACAAAGGGGAAGTCGTGCTCGCAGCTGAAAGAAAAGAGGTTTTCTGACCCTGATATCCTAATCGTTTTGTTTTTTTTATCGTTGTGACCAAAAATGCTTGATTTTGCTGCGGCTTTTGCTCAAATCCGGCGATGCAATTGCTTTTTTTTCTTTTTTCATTTTTTATTCTCAATACTATTGCGTAAATTTCAGGAAATTCATAAAGAAAAAAAACTATCTCTTCCTATGGTTCTTCTTCCTTCCTTCGCATTATTGCATATCAGAGAAACAACTGGAAATATTTTAGGACTCTTTTTTTCTGGGCTCAAAGTTACAAAAAAAATAAAATACTGTGCTTTTATCTGGGTCCCATTGATTAAAAATAAACATCTTCATAAACTTTCAGAAGAATGGATGAGAAGTTAAGATCAGATTTGGCCATCTAATGCGGAGAAGTGGTGGCGATTTTGCATATTTGCAGGTTCTCGAAGATAGCGCAATTTCCTGGAGGGACGTGTAAGTAAGAGTCCTAAGTAGTGGAGAGGATATTGCACCAAATTGAGGAGGTGAGCAATCAAAATGTACTCCTCACCCCAATATACTTGAATGGCCTGTCATTGCACAGCACATTTCAAGCCGTTAAGAATCTGGAGTCGGACATCAAGTGTGAAAGGTTCCGATTTGTATTTTTATTTAATTATTTTTATTTTCAGAAGAGTATTACAGCTCTTGTTCAGGTTTTGTCGTTGGTGCTGGATTATTTTGGTTTTCCTTCCTGGGAGTGAGTTTTGGGCTTCAACTCTGGACCAAAGTTGCTCCCATCAGTTGACTAGTTAAATAGTTAAAACGGATAAAAATAATACATGATCCAAAGCATAATAATATCCTCATAATTATAATAATAATTATAATAATATTAATATCAATTCCCTCATCCTAAAAAGAGAATTTCTCTTCCGGACAACACTGAGAGATGTCAAGAAATACAGGATCTTTTTTCCTGACCGCGATAATTCTTTTGGCATTTTTCCCCTCTACAAAATGTGTCGTTACATCCGCTGTTAAATCCTAGTTCATGTGTCAAGTAAATTTCCTTTGTTTTCCCCTCCCACGTGTTTACTCAGGCTCGGTCAAGGCCCCTGCAGTCGCTTCCGTTATTCTAAATTGGAAAACCCTGCTGCGTGCGATTTGCATACAAAGCCGTCGCGAATGAAACCTTGAAAGGGCTGCTCTTCATACATCTCAGCATGGACTTGAAAACCACCCGGCTATAATCGAAATGGAACCGCATGCTCCTTTGTGAATTCTTCCCACAGAAAGTGCATGTCATATTATGGAAGCAGGGAATGTAGGTGCTGAGGCCAAAATAAACCTTGATCACAATGAGGGGGAGAATTTCACTGCAAGGCAAACTTATAAAATCTTCGAGACACAAACATGCTGTCAATCTCGGGCTTAGAAGTCAAATCATGACTCTAAACTACAACTACAACATTTGATCATCTTTAAAACTAGGCACCCGCTTGTGTAAAACATCTTAAATATTTGTCATGAAATCAATCATTTTGGGGATAAATTACCCAGACCAAGACGTGGACCTAAGTGCGTCAAACTGCATTGTGCGATTCACTATAGACTATAACACACCACAGACTATAACAATAATAACTGCCTCATATTAGGATCAAATGATAGTACCACAGGAAGATGTGTTATATATATATATACTATATGTATGTATGTATGTATGTATGTGTATATATATATATATATATATATATATATATATATATATATATGTGTGTGTGTGTGTGTGTGTGTGTGTGTGTGTGTGTGTGTGTGTGTGTGTGTGTTGACTGGCCAAGTTGAAGCTTTTTTATTTAAAAAAAAGTGAATGTTTTTTAAACTTTTGTCAAAAACTTAAGTATTCAATTAAAATGAATTTAAATTAAATTGTCCTGAAGCATCTTTTTTTTACTTTACACTTTTCTCAAGTTAAAACCTTCAGTTAAACTCTTAATTGAAGATGGTTATTTGCAAGGGGGCCTGGGCTGTCGTCTGGCTTTGTGTATTGTATCCACGTTAAGCTTCTCTGTCACGACTCATTTGCCAAACGCGCTGCTCTTCCCCAAGGTTTATCATTTTGATAGCAACATAATTAAGCCGGTGAAATTGTAAATTCACTGAAGGTCTAAGTGGTGCGTCTGAGAATCCCCCGGCGTCCCTCCGTTTTTGTGATTTATGCTGAACGTACGTACTGCCTGCATGGTAACAGCTGTGAAGCTTCAAATGCAAAATGCAAACATGGCGTCCATTGTTTTATAATAAACTTAAGATTTTGGATCATCACCGTCTCAGGACGCTGTGTGTTCTGTGGTTATTTCAAAAACACCAAGGCCTCTCTCACACTCTGTTCCAGGCTTGCAAGATAGGAATCGGTTTAGAAAGTTGAAATTATGGGAACAGGTCAATACTTTACGGTCAATTCTGCCTTGTTCCTGGAGGTGTTTGAATTTTTATTTTGGCAAATGGTGTAAAGTCTCAAGTTAGATCCTATAAGCTCACCAAAACTTTTTACCGCAGCTGTAGTTCAGTACAAAAAAAATCATTCAAATTTAATGACGTCAGGATAGATGAGTCCAGTCACGCTACCCCAAAGCATGTTCCGGATCATCCATGACATTAAAACCTGCCAGAATGCCTTCACTGTGAGCAAAGCAAACTAAGCCACTAAGAGTCACATCTCCGAAGAGTTTGCCACCAATATATCAATGTAGCAGAACTAAAGAACTGTTGTTTGAGGCCGGTTTTGGTTGTAAATTTTGGACGGGTCACCAGTAGGATAAACTGTTATCTGAGGTTTAGCGCTGATCTTATGAACATTTAGAAATGCTGTATCCAGTGTTATTGACGTGCTGTAGATTGTCCCAATTGATTCAAAAAGCCAAAACTAATCTGCAGTCCACCATCAATGTGGTGTATAACGTTATATCATACCTGATCCTATATTAACTGACTTAACTGTTCTTGTTTTTGTTGATTTTGACGAGTTTTAAGTTGTTTTATTGACATAATACACTAACAACATATGAGTACTTCTCATGTTGCACTTATTTATTGAGAAAAATCTTGCAGAGCTAGTTCTGCCAGAAAACTCAACGGCGCAACATGCTTTCACGCCCTTATATGGGCCTTCCTGCTTTGCTGCCTGCCTTGCTTGCTGTATTGCTGCGCTCCCTCCACCTCCCCTGCATCCACCTGCTGGGCTGTACTCCTCCATCCAATGGGTGGATTTGAGCTCGTCACTCCAATAATTCTAGCTCATTAAGGATGCCTATGTTTTGTGTACACCTCACGAGAGCGATTAGCAGTCGAGCCCAGACGCCCAAACTCCAGCGATGCTAGATAAATAAAGATAATTTTAAATTAAATCTAGAGTTTTCTGTCAGAACAACTTTTATCCCGATTCCTTACATTACGTCCATCATGCACTTATTTCTCATTGAATTTAGAAACGGGTACTCGGGTACTTACATTTGAGGTTGCACCAATGGTCGATGTCTGATTTGATCGTTTCTAGCCTCTCATATAAGTCCCTTTTGACAAAAGCGTCTGATCATTGAATAAATGTAAATAATGTGCAGCTAAATACAAAAATTCCATTCTACAGTATTGGATTCACCATGTTTACAACGTTTCTAGTGTAGCAAACCCCAGTCAATCAGGGTCGTCCGACTCTTAGCCAAGGCTGGTAAGCCGCATACAATCGGGGAGAATTGAATTCTTCCCGCCACAAAAGAGATAGTGGGGGTGAGGTTGGGAGGGAAGGCGTGCAAGCCAATCAACCTCATCTCATTGTCTGACAACCGGTCCAATTGTGTGGGAGTGAACACTGATGGGCCCGTGCGATGCTGGGCCAGCACAGTGGAGGCATCACTGGCTCCAGCTGTGGCTCCACGAGTAGCATCTGTCCATTGCAGTATACACAGAGAAGCGCTGGCTGTAAAGAAAGATCTAAAGACTGTTCTAGATGAGGCAGTCTCAATCTCAACCTCATCAAAAGCCGCCCACTGCAATCACGTTTATTTTCCATTTTACGTGATGAGATGGGCAGTGACCATAAGCAGCTTCTGTTACACACCGAAGTACGGTGGCTCTCAAGGGGGAAGGTACTGATGCGACTTTTGAATTGCGTAATGAGGCGAGGGTGTTTTTTCTTGACACAGAGTTTAAACTCGCACATGGCTTCGGTGATTTTGAGTGGCTGGCTGAATTGGGATACCTGGCCAACATTTTCAGCAACATAAATGGACTCAACCTCAGTCTCCAAGGAAAAGCAGTAACCATGTTCAATATCCAGAATAAAATAGAAGCAACCATAATAAAAATGGATATGTGGGCCAGGCGAGTTGACCGGTCATACTTTCACTCGTTCGAGAATCTGTCAGACTCTTGTCTGATTTTTTACAAAGGAAGAAATGTGGCTTCCCATCATTAATTGCATCAAATTGCACCTGCGTGGTTTGACGACCAAGCTGTGCGAATACTTCCCCATCCCAGATGTGCAGTGCAGCTGGATGGAAAACCCCTCCGTCAGCCACAGTGACGAGACCCTCGCAGGCGTGAGCGCAAAAGAGAAGGACGGTCTTGTGGATCTCTCCTGCGACAGCGCATTAAAACTGGCTTTCTCACAGAAGTACCTGACCAACTTTTGGCTTCATGTTGCTTCTGAGTAGTATCCTGATCCGTCCGACAGAGCTGTGCGGTTTCTGATGCCTTTCCCAACGACGTATCTCTGTGAGTCTGGCTGTTCGCCGCTTGTGGCATTGAAGAGGAAATAAAGGAATAAACTAAATGTTGAGCCAGATCTTGGACTGAGACTGTCGTCCCTTAAGCCAGACATCAAGCATTTGTTGTCTGCCATGCAACATCAGGCTTGATGAGGTGAGGTCAAAACACTGCGCCCTTCAGACTGCGCTTACTAGATACAGTTACCAAAGTTACCTGAAAGTTCGATGGATATAAGGTTATTTTTAGCCCACCTCTTTTTTTGTTCTACCAACTGCACTTTATGTATGATATTGCATATGATTATTAAAATAAACATCCTCTGAGATCGCACTGTTTGGCTCCCATATTACTTCTGGTCAGATGTGGGCTGCGAACACTTGAGATTTTCAAGTGCCGAAAGTGAGTCCTAAAAGGTTGGGAAACGCTGCTCTACACACACCTCTATCCCGTCGTGGGAAATCTTCAATATTTCGTTTGGAATTTTCTGGCCCTGACCCCTTGTACAGTCTGTGGCTGGCGGGTGTTGCAAACCGACTATGATTTATGAACGATGCCGCCTCCCACCCTGAGATCCTGTCGTGTGTTTATGCTTATGCTTATGAGGCCTGACGGGTGGCGATTGATCGTGACGATGTCTTCAAAGCTGCACCGCACTCATTACATCTTAGTGCAGTGGGGATCATCTCATCGTCCTCTTCTTTGTCAAATGGGTAGTTCTCATGAAACCACCATAAATGTCATATATGTCCCAAATGAATTGATACGCATATTCACAGAAAATATGAAATAAATCATTCAAATGTTGACTATGATATTATTTCAGTGTTTCTTCTGTGCATTATTATCAAAAATTTATTACTGTAACACATCTGGGTAAAAATACACCTACATTACCGCAACAATGTATTATCTCTTATTTTTAAAATAAATATACATTTTATTAATTTTAAACATGACAATAGGAAAAGTAGTGAGGGAATGTAGTGATAGAGTATACATTTTTTCACATTTTTGTGTGTTCGACCATTTTACGCTAAATTGAGGGAAAGTGCATTAATTTCCGTCACAGCCGTCTTTAATAGGATTTGAGAGATTGAGTCAGATTTGAAAAGTTACAAACTGGAATTGAGAGATTGAAAGCTGAATTAGAGAGTTTGAAAGCCACATTTGAGAGATTGAAAGTCGGATTTGAAGTCTGATTTGGGGGATTGAAAGTCGAATTTGAGAGATTGAAAACCAGATTTGAGATATTGAAACCAGAATTTGAGAGTTTAAAAGCCGGATTTGAGATATGAAAGTGGGATTGAGAGATTGAAAGCTGGATTTAAAAGATTAAAAGTCGGATTTGAAGGATTGAAAGTCGGATTTGAAAGATTGAAAGTCGGATTTGAGAGATTGAAAGTCGGATTTAAAAGATTGAAAGTCGGATTTGTGAGACTGAAAGCTGGATTTGAGAGATTGAAAGCCAGATTTGGTGGATTCAAAGTCGGGTTTGAAAGATTGAAAGCCCCATTTGGGAGATTGAAAGCTGGAATAGGGAGATTGAAAGTCGGATTTGAGAGATTGAAAGTTTGATTTGAAAGATTACAAATTGGAATTGAGAGATTGAAATATTTTTAAAATTTAAAATCTGACTTCAATCTTGCAAATCCGACTTTTTAATCGTTCATATCAGAGTTTCAATCTCTCATATCAGACTTCCCGTCTCTCTAATCCGGCTTTCAATCTCTCATATCAGACTTTTAATTTCTCATATCATATTTTCAGTCTCCCCAACCCGGCTTTCAATCTCCTGAATCCGACTTTCAATCTCCCAAATCCGGCTTTCAATCTCCCAAATCCGGTTTTCAATCTCTCAAATCCGGCTTTCAATCTCTCAAATCCGACTTTCAATCTTTCAAATTCAGCTTTCAATCTCCCAAATCAGACTTTCAATCTTGCAAATCCGACTTTCAATGTCAAATCAGACGGAGGGAGATGGTCACTTAACAGGGCCGCAGTACGATCGGCCACTTATCTTATCCAGCGTGACCAGAGTCACGGACGCCCCCTCCCTCCATTCTTTTAAGAGGTTTAGGTGATAGATATGTGTAGCCCCCTGCCGTTCGACCTCATAATCAACCTTGTTTACCTGCTGTGTGACCACAAAAGGTCCTTGCCACTTCGCAAGCAATTTAGAACTGGAAGTAGGGAGCAACACAAATACTTGTCTCCTGGTTCAAATTGTCTGAGTTGAGCCCCCCGGTCGTATAAGAGGTGCTGATGTACCTGAGCCGGCCGAATCCGCGCATTTAACTTTGCTCTCGGGTCCATTATATACTGTTTTTCATTCTTACTGGTGCTAGGACCTTCCTTCCAGTTTTCTTTAATTAGGTCTAGCCCCGGGGTCTCCTGCCAAAGAAGATTTCAAAGGGAGAAAATCCTGTGGAGGCCTAGGGAACCTCCCGCACTGCAAACGACAGGGCAACAGCAACCACTTGTCCCAATTACATCGTGAACAAACTTTCGAATCATGTTTTTCAGCGTTTTATTAAACCGCTCCACCACACCGTCAGTCTGGGGATGGTAAACGCTGGTCCGAATTGAGCGGACGTGCAGTAACTTGTAAAGTTCCTGAAGTGTACATAACATATAGGTAGTGCCCTGGTCGGTAAGGATTTCCTTCGGAATCCCGACTCAGTAGATGACCTGAAATGCGCCTGCGCTACACTTTTGGCCATAATAGTCCGCAGGGGCACTGCTTCTGGGTATTGGGTTGCATAATCCACTAGGACTAACACAAAACAATACCCACGGGCACTGCGGCCCCATGAGGTCCATACCGAGTCTTTTGAACGGGACCTCGACTAGGGGGAGGGTTCTCAACGGTGTTCTTGGCGTAGTCATAGTGTTGACTAACTGGCACTCAGGACATACAGCATACCATTTACACACATCTGTCCAAATTCCTGGCCAATAGAAGTAGGCCATTTTCCGCTGTTGTGTTTTCTCGTGACCGAGGTGACCGGCCATCAGGTTATGGTGAGCCACCTGGAAGAGCATTTCCCCGCAGCTCTTCGGCACCAACAGCTGGGTTATCTCCTCTCCTGTCTGAGTGTCATGGCTCACTCAATATAACCTGTCTCTAATCACAAAAAATACGTGTGAGTGAGCTTGGCGTCTGGGAGTCTGATTTGGGAGATTGAAAGCCGAATTTGAGAGATTGAAAGTCTGATATGAGAGATCGAAAATCGGATTTGGGAGATTCAAAGTCGATTTGAGAGATTGAAAGCCTCATTTGAAAGATTCAAAGCTGGAATTGAGAGAGTGAAAGCCAGATTTGAGAGATTGAAAGTCTGATATGGAAGATTAAAAGCTGGATTTGGGAAATTGAAATTCGGATTTGGGAGACTGAAAGCTGAATTTGTGAGACTGAAAGCCGGATTTGAGAGATTGAAAGTCTGATTTGTGAGATTGAAAGTCGGATTTGTGAGATTGAAAGTCGGATTTGCGAGATTGAAAGTCTGATATGAGCGATTGAGAGCCTAATTTGAAAGATTGAAATTCGATATGACACATTGAAAGTCGGATTTTTGAAATTAAAAGCCTAATTTGAGAGATTGAAAGTTGGATTTGAGAGACTGAAAGCCAGACTTGAGAGATTGAAAGCCGAATCTGGCTTTCAAAATGGGCAGTCTGAGACATACCCTCGTTTTCAACAACAGAGCAGAAATGTGTGGCCAGAAGTGCCGGTCCCAAGCCCAGATGAATAGAGAGGGTTCCGTCAGAAAGGGCATCCGGTGTAAGAACCATGCCAAATCAAACATGCAGGTTAACAACGACCACCACTGGTGCCGTTAGCCAACAGGGTAAAGGTGGAAATTGTGCTACTGTCGGCCGAAGAAGAAGAAGAGGGCGAAGGCGTGTCCGGAGCCAGCAGGAGGAAGAAGGGTAGGAGAGTAGAGATGAGAGTAAGAATATTGAATGTTGGCACTATGAAGGGTAAAGAGAGAGAGCTGGATGACATGATGGGGAGAAGGAAGGTAGATGTACTTTGTTTACAAGAGACCAGGTGAAAGGGGACTAAGGCCAGGAGTACTGGAGCCGGGTACAAACTGTTCTACAATGGAGTGGATGGCAGGAGAAATGGGGTAGGGATAGTCTGGAAGGAAGAATATGTCAAGAGTGATGGGCATGAAGCTGGAAATTGATGGGGTGATAATGGATGTGGTCAGGGCATATGCTCCCCAAGTTGGGTGTGAGATGGAAGAAAATTAATAATTCTTTAGTGAGTTGGATGTAGTGGTGGAGAGCGTCCCCAAGGGAGAGAGAGTGGTCATTGGAGCAGATCTCAATGGGCATGTTGGCGAAGGGATCAGAGACATAGGTGATGAGAAGGTGATGGGTAGGGATGGTGTCAAGGAGAGGAATGTGGAAGGACAGATAGTGGTGGATTTCGCCAAAAGGATGGAATTGGCTGTTGTGAATACATATTTCAAGAAGAGGGAGGAACACAGGGTGACATACAAGAGTGGAGGAAGATGCACACAGGTGGACTACATCTTATGCAGGAGTAGAAATCTGAAAGAGATTAGTGACTGCAAAGTGATGGTAGGGGAGTGTGTTGCTAGGCAGCATCGGATGGTGGTCTGTAGGATGACTCTGGAGGCCAAGAAGAGGAAGAGAGTTAAGCGCCGAAGATAAAATGGTGGAAGTTGAAAAAGGAGGAGTGTTGCATGCAATTTAGGGAAGAGGTAAGGCAGGCAATAGGTGGGAATTAACGGTTACCAGATGACTGGGAAACAACTGCAGAAGTGGTGAGGGAGACGGCGAAGAAGGTACTCGGTGTATAATGCGGGAAGAGGAAGGAAGACAAGGACTCTTGGTAGTGGAATGAAGAAGTACAGGAGGGCATAGAGCAGAAGAGGTTGACAAAAAAGAAATGGGATCGTCAGAGAAATGAAGAAAGCAGACAGGAGTACAAGCTGATGCGATGCAAGGCAAAGAGTGATGTGGCAAAGGCAAAGGATGGACAGTAAGGAAGGAGAAAAGGACTTGTACTGATTGGTTAGACAAAGGGACCAAGCTGGGAAGGATGTACAGCAGGTTAGGGTGATGAAGGATAATGATGGGAATGTGCTGACTGAGGAGAGTGTGTTGAGAAGGTGGAAGGAGTACTTTGAGGAGCTGATGAATGAAGAAAATGAGAGGGAGAGAACAGTGAATGATGTGGGGATAGTGGATCAAGAAGTGCAGCAAATTAGCAAGGATGAGGTGAGAACAGCATTAAAGAAGATGAAGAGTGGAAAGGCAGTTGGCCAAGATGACATACCTGGGGAAGCATGGAAATGTTTAGGTGAGATGGCAGTGGCGTTCCTAACGAGACTGTTTAACATGATCCTGGAAAGGGAGAGGATGCCTGGGGAGTGGAGAAGAAGTGTACTGGTATCTCTCTTCTCGCTCTTCAAGAATAAGGGAGATGCTCAGAGCTGTAGTAACTACCAGGGAATAAAGTTGATCAGCCACAGCATGAAGCTATGGGAAAGGGTAGTGGAGGCTAGGTTAAGAGGAGAGGTGGGGATCAGCGAGCAGCAGTATGGTTTCATGCCAAGAAAGAGTACTACAGATGCAATGTTTGCTTTAAGAATGCTGATGGAAAAGTACAGGGAAGGTCAGAGGGAGTTGCACTGCGTCTTTGTGGGTTTAGAGAAAGCATATGATAGGGTGCCGAGAGAGGAAGTATGGTATTGCATGAAGTAGCTGGGGGTGGCAGAGAAGTACGTAAGAGTGGTTCAGGATATGTATGAGGGCAGTCAGACAGTAGTAAGGTTTGCAGTAGGCGTCACGAAGGCATTCAAAGTGGAGGTAGGATTGCATCAAGGATCAGCTCTGAGCCCTTTCTTGTTTGCAATGGTGATGGACAGGTTAACAGACGAAATCAGGCAGGAGTCTCCGTGGACTATGATGTTCGCGGATGACATTGTGGTCTGTAGTGAGAGTAGGGAGCAGGTTGAGGAGAGCCTGGAGAAGTGGAGGCATGCATTAGAGACTACTTGGGGTCGACCATCCAAAGGAGCGGAGAGTGCGAGACAGAGGTGAAGAAGAGAGTACAGGCAGGGTGGAGTGGTGGAGAAGAGTGTCCGGAGTGATCTGTGACAGAAGGGTTCCAGCAAGAGTGAAGGGGAAGGTCTACAGGACGGGAGTGAGATCAGCTATGTTGAAAAGGCAGGTGGCTGAACTGGAGGTGGCAGAGGATGGATGAGTATGTTAAGATTTTCATTGGGAGTGACAAGGATGGACAGGATTAAAAATGAATACATGAGAGGGACAGCTCAGGTTGGACAGTTTGGTGGAAAAGTGAGAGGCCGGATTGAGATGGTTTGGACACGTGTGTAGGAGAGATGAGAGTTATATGTGGAGAAGGATGCTGAGGATGGAGCTGCCAGGCAAGAGGAAAAGAGGAAGGCCAAAGAGAAGGTTTATGGATGTGGTGAGGGAGGACATGCAGGCGGTTGGTGTAAGGGAGGAAGATGCACAGAACAGAAGGTGTTGGAGGCAGATGATCCGCTGTGGCGACCCCTAACGGGAGCAGCCGAAAGAGAAAAGAAGAAAGGCATTTCCACCAGAACATACCTTTTGCCCGTATTTGTAACATCGACTATTACTTTTTATTTGTTTTTTATATTTTTTTATATTCGACTCTTATATATTTGCCTGTTATTTTATCTTTTTATGCCCACTATGCAGTTGTTGCCTGTCATGCCCCAAGAATTTCATTGTACTGAATGACCTTGTGTTGTACTGTACACTTGACAAATATAACACTTTGAACTTTGAACTTGATACAGAAAGCACATAGAAAATTGACATTCAAAATCTCCTCCTCTTCCTATCCATCCGGTTTCATCTGTTGCTCTTGAGTGACTTCTCTCGTTTCCGACAGCAGCGTCAGCGCCGCCGGCACAGCTTGTAACTCGATAGGGATTCGTCTTTTCACTCGTTCATGTTTCTGCGTCCGTTTTAACTAGTTTTGAGTCTAATTGGATATATTTTCCCAGATACTCGGTCGTTCAACATATAAATGACAAGGGGCTAATTTGTGTATGTTTTTGCTGTTGTTTATTGTTTTTATAGTCGCTGATTTGGAGCTTCCTTTTCGCTGCTATTTAACGGTTTAATACTGAATTTGTAACCACGTTCATTAGTTTGAGATGAGAAATATAACAAGCAAGGAGAAAACACCCTTGTTCGTTGGGAAGGTTCTACAGCAATAGCCTGGGGCGCTGTTGGCACCGTGCTCTGGCAGGTTATCTCCCAAATAGGAGCCTTTCTGTGTGGAGTGTAAATGTTCTCTCGGTGCTCACATGGGGTTTCCTCCACCTACCATCAGTATGGACCCCCAACAAAAACATGCACACATCATCGTCTGACCAGCGATGGACGCTCATCGACGAATACTGCCCATTGCTCCTGGCTGCCCCCCCAGAGAAAGGACAAGCCAGGATGGGTCAAATTCAGAGGCCTCATTTGACCGGCCACCATCCATAAGCATGTGCATGTGGGTGTGTATGCATGTGTTGTGGTGTGTTGCGTGATAATTAAAGATTCTTCTTCTTTTTAATTCATGCATATATTCATTATACATTTATTCAGTGATCAGCAATTTGTCCAAAGCGACTGACATGAGAGGCTTGAAGCGATCAAAGCAGACATTGAAGAAACCTGTAACTTAAGTGCCTGAGCAACTCTTTCTAAATTCAGTTTCTTAAGGAATCAGAATAAAATTGTGTTTTTTTTTATGGATTCTTTTTAATGTTCTTGCATTATGAATGGAATGAACAATCTTTACAAATATGCAGGAGTAAAAAATGAATATATTTTTCAATATCTTGAAAAGATTCGGTCGAATGTGCAGAGGTATTTAAGTGTGTGTGTGTGTGTGTGTGTGTGTGTGTGTGTGTGTCAGTGAGAGAATGAGACCCTTCATAGATCTCTGAGACATGGCCCTTTTAAAGACCAGCTCAGTCGATCCCCCATCAGCTGGAAGCCGATCTTGTGACTGATCATTACCGATCCCTCGCTTCTCGTTCCTCTTTGCATAGTAATGATTACATGAACAGTGAGTCTATTTATCAATTGGCAGTATCGACTGACTAAGCGGATCAATTATGTGCCGACATAATTACTCCATTTTATTACCTTTTTGGCTCCTTCTCGGTGCGCAGGAAATGGGTCGATTCCTACGGCTTTTATTGATAGCTCACTCAGGCTTGCCCTCCGTCATTTGCTTCATTTTTATTTTTTATTTTTCTTAGCCGTCATTCTCGTTGCTGTTTGTCAGCGTGACTGTCAGTCATGTGGAAAAAGATGGGAGCTCATTTTTCACGCAGTGAGTCCCATCAAAAAACAAAGTGAAACTGCTGTGTTTAGATAAAGAAAGAGCGAAAGAATCACGGGGGAGAGAGAGAGAGCGAGAGAGAGAGAGAGAGAGAGATGAGATGAGAGAAAAGCAGATGGATGGGCAGAGAGCGAGAGAAAGGAATCAGGATGACGTCATTTATTTTGACATCTGTTTTGGCCCTTTATGTTCGTCCTTGGGCCTGCGACTGGAAACTGAAAACCCTGCTGTAGGGGGCGCTATTTGATACCAATAATCATTGTTATTATGGATTGTGCCTTTTTTTATGTTGTTGTTTATTAAATTCACGGTTATTATCCTCCCCTCAGGCCCTGTCCATGTGGATCTTTTAGAAGATGTAGTGTTTTTCTGTGACCTTCAGGAAGCCACCGGCGATGGCTAACGCCCGTCGTGCCGTTCTCTGTCTCCCACAGTCTCTCCAGCTTCAAGAACGGCGTCTATACGGAGCTGTGTGTGAATATCAGAAACAAGCTCCAGCCACCGATCAGACAAATATGCTCCTCACACTCTTCTGTGGTGTCCGACACCAGGTGTCACGGCGTGTCATCGCCCCCTACTGGCCTGGCGTGCCTATGTCAGTGTTTTTTAAATCCTTTTTTGCATTCTCGCCTAGATGACATCAGGTCGTGCTTGTGCCGATTTTGAAGTTAACTTGATTAAGATAATCGGGGTGAGGTGCATACACACACACTAAACTTAATAACAGTCACTAAACTTGCAAATACACACACAGCACTGTTATACCCATGCACATATACACCCACAAAATCTCGCTCACACAAAAACACTCTGTCACACCCACACATACACAAACAATTTTTCTCTCTCACACACACAAACACACACACACACACACACACAAAAACACACACAAACACACACTAACGCAATTATTATCAAACATGCATCTGGATGCACCCACAAACCCTCACTCTCTCTAGATACAAACACACACACAAGTGTGTACAAACAATAAATAAAATATAAACAGTACATACCTTTACCCCCCCCCCCATATATATATATATATATATATATATATATATATATATATATATATATATATATATATATATATATATATTGCTACTGGTAATCAGAAGAATAAGGATATTCTGTAAATATTTATATAAATATATGAAATTATGATGAAGGTCAAATAGGAAAATACTCCTACAGAAGTAATAAACAGTAAAAACAAAAACAATCATTACATCAGTGTTTCATTTTATTTTTAACATGTTAATCTTCACCAATACTGAAAAAAGTGTTTTGCAATATGTTAAACATAACAAATTGGTCAACTTGATACAAAAAGCATTAAGTGCTTTTAATGTTTTTCAGTTAATTTGACTTGTTCAGTAAAATCCAGTCCGTCTTGGGCTTGAACAAGTGCATTGAAATCTGTCTGAATGTCTGAGGTGGATATGCCAAGGACAGCTGAGAGGGGACCAGCAGTGATAGAGGATCTGTATCTGGATTTGTTGAACTTCATCACTGAGAATGTCTGTTCACATACGTAGGTAGATCCAAAGAGGACTAGAATCTTCTGAGCATGCCTCCTCATGTGTGGAAAGTTCTCCTATTTGAGGGAAGAGTTAAAATCAAGCAGTGAGACTGATCTAAAGTGCTCTGCCAGAAATGTGTCAGACTGCAGGTCAATGAGTTCTATCTGAATCACTGGGTGCATTATCCACACTGCAGGTGAAGGGAGAAGAAACCATTTGAATTTCACTCTCAACTGTTTTAAAGTCTTGAAATCGCCTTGAAAACTCACCGTGCAGTGCTTCTAACATGGATGAGTACCTGTGGAGGTGATCAGCTGTTGGTGCGGCTTCCTTCAGTGTTTTGGGCAATTTGGTGAGAATGTTGTCCTCCATTTGGCTTGAGAGAAGCTATAACTTCTCTCATGAAAGCCTTCACTACGCTGTACATTTCATCCACAAAAAGGCTCCTGCATTGCAGTTTGACATTTAGTTAATTCATTAGTGCAGTCACATCTACAGCAAAACCAAGGTCTGGCATCCAGTCTGCATCTGAAAGCTGTGGGATGGCATTTCCTTTCTTTACACAGAACTCGTGAATCTCTTCTCTCAGGTCCCAGACACTTTCCAGCACTTTGCCCAGGCTGAGCCACCTGATAGCTGTTTGGTAGCTTATGTCACGATGTTCAGTCTCATTTTCCTCCAAAAATGCAACAAACTGTCTGTGCTCCAATGCTCTTGCCCTGATGAAGTTAACTATTTTAGTTACAACATCAACAACATGGTTCATTTTTAACACTGACTTACACAAAATTTCCTGATGTATAATACAATGCAAAAATGTCAATATCTGCTCAGGGTTCATTTCTGTCACTTTATCCTGCATTCTCTTCAAAAGTCCAACATTTTTCCCGGTCAAATTTGGACAGCCATTCGTTGTCACACCTGCCAGCTTGTCCCATTTCAGTTCCAACTTGTCCAAACATATATTTTCCTCCGTGAACAAATGACTCCCAGTTGTCATCCCTTTCATTGACTCCATGGCTGCCAGCTCCTCTGTGATTTTAAAGACTGTTGTTATCCCACGTAAGAAGATGAGTAGCTGGGTAGTGTCACGTACATCGCAGCTCTCATTCAAAGCCAAGGAAAAATAGTCAAAGTTGACCGCTCCGTGGTTCAGCCGAAGCTCCAGATTTCGTTGGGAGAGGGCACATTCTCAAATGCTCCCTTTTTCTCCAGCATATTAGTGCTGCAGAGTCCAACAAACACTCTTTAAAAAACTCAACATCAGAAAACAATTTACTTTTTCTAGCGATTTTGTTGGATATGACATAACTTGTCTTGACAGCTGCATCTTTGCATGTGCAAAGTTTAGTAAACAGTCTTGTTGGTTTTGCAGCTTAGCTAGAAAGCATCCGACTCTCTTGCACGCTCTTGATCGGTACTTGTATTTCTCCTTATGTTTGGTAACGTAGTGGCGATTCAAACTTAAATCCTCGAACACAGCGACCTGTCTACCACAAACTATGACCACGGCTTTACCTTTGACTTCTGTAAATACATTTTTAACAGTCCATGTCTTGTTCAAAACGTAGCATTCGTTATCATTTTTTCTTTATTTGGCGTGAGCAGACATCTTGAGGGCTAGCTGGCCAGCATCACTTGTAGCTGTTCACCCACGCATGCGCACCATTATGCAAATAAAAAGAAAGCCACGCTTTTCAAAATAAAAGCAACACAGTTCTATTGCGTGCATAGCATAAATACTTTTTAATTTATGTTCTAATTTACGATTGACCTCACGCGGGCCGGATAGGGACCCGCGGCGTAAAATGCTCAGGTCTGTTCTCGGTGTTGCTTGAAGGTAAGTGTCCTATCCAGGCATACGCTGAGGTACTTTGGGGCTTGCTCAAACTCCAGACGCTTGTTATCCCCAAACACATCCAGTTCCTTCTTTGCTTCCCTGTTGTTAAGGTGATGCCGACGCCGTCTTCCCAGTACTGAGCTGCAGGCGCCACCTGTAGAGGTAGGTAGCCAAGATGCCCATGTCCTGGTTGAAGCCCTCTTCCATCACCTTCCATGTAGGTTGACGCAGCATGATGGCCAGGTCATCTGCGTAACCATATTTCCTAGATGATGTATCTGGAAGGTCATGGATGTAGATGTTGAAAAGCATCGGTGAGAGGACAGAACCCTGAGGAACCCAGGTTCTCAGTCTTCTGAGCCTACTTCTCTGGCCATTGTTGGTCTGTAAGATGAAGCTACGGTTCGACACCATCTCCATAATGAAGTTCACCATATGACTATCTGGGATTGTCCTCAGTAGCTTCAGATGGAGTCTGCGATGCCAGACTGTGTCATATGTGGCTGTCAGGTCCAGTAGCACCAGCCAGCTTTCTCATTAGCCTGAAAGCTGTCTTCAATGTCTTGTGTGAGCAGTGTTACCTGGTCCACCGTTGACCTGCCCTGGCGGAAACCGACCTGTTCCCTGGGATGTTGTGGGTCCACCACTGGCTCAATGCGGCTGTGGATCACCCTCTTAAGAATGTTAAATGGGACACAGAGCAGCGAGATGGGTCTGTAGGACTTGGGGTCTTCCGAGGGTTTGTTTGGCTTCAGCAGGGCTTTGACTGCAGCACAACGGATCTCCGGAAGCAGGACGAGAGGAAGGCGCAGAGCCAAGCAGATGTTGTCGCATTCTGGTGGAGCACGACTTCTGGGTGGATGTTATTGTAGTATCTTGGTATTTTGCCGTCAGGTAACAGAGACCAACTCCTGGTTTATTCACTTTTTATTAACCGTCTTCAGCAACATGTGGCGTGGCCGTAACATGCCAGGCTGGCTATCAGTACAGCAACTAGCAGAGAGAGCGAAGGAGCATTTACTTAAGATAGAGTCCCTCTACTGGCGAAGTCATATAACTGCACTCTATCACATCCCTCCCTTCTTAGCTCATGCTTTTCTGTCCTTTAGTTAACCAACGAAAATAATAATACACCACAGCATTTTCTTTCCCGTCTAGCCAGTAACATATAAACTTATATATATATTTTAGCTTGCTGTACCCTGCTTCCTTTATATAACTTTATGTAACAATCACAATGTCAGAACACCTTTTATTTCTTCCGAACACTTTGTTATCTACTTTTCTTTCTTTTTATTTATTTATTCAAACCCTCATCTCCCCCTTAAGGAGACTAGGCACATTCTTGCCCCTAAAGGCATCCACTTTATGTGGAGTAGTCTTTCAATGGTTTGGAGGACGTTTGTCCCTCCTTGATCTGCGCAATCCGTCGGCTGATGTACCCCCTGGTGCAGTATCCTCCTGGGTCACCACCGGCACAGCACTGTCCTCTCTTTGGTGAGAACTTGCGCCCTCCAGTGCTCCAGCAGCTGGTGGACTGGGTTCTGTTATGTCGTCCCCTGTAGTACTGGACACTGGTGTAGGAAGCTCCTCTTCCTGCCTGCTGAACAGCTGATCGACATGTCGCCTGACCACTTTAACATCCCCCAGCAACACAGTATAGGAAACTGGTCCTGTTAACTCCTGCACTCGTCCAGGTATCCATTTAGGTCCATATCCAAAGTTCTTAGTGTAGACAGTCACCTTCCTCAAAGTTGCGATGTTTGGCATGCCTGTCATGGTAGTTTTTCTGACTTGTTTGTTTTGACCTGACTTTTTGTTTTAAATCTGGGTGCATCAAGTCAAGTGTACACCTCAGCTTCCTTCCCATCATCATCTCAGCTGGTGACAATCCAGTAGTCGATTGTGGAGTGATGCGATAGCTAAACAAAGCCCTATCTACCCTTGTCTCCTTGTCTTGTCTCCCAGCTGTGCTCTTCTTCATCAGCTCCTTGAATGTTTGCACCGCCCTCTCTGCTAGACCATTAGATTAGGGGTGGTTTGGTGCTGATGTGACATGTGTGATTCCGTTCCTGGACGTAAACGCTTTCATGTGTTCGCTGACAAAACACTGAGCATCGTCTGACACGATCATTTCTGGAATGCCATGTGTGCTGAAACTATTCCTCAAACAATTTACAGTCACTGCAGAGGTGGATGAAGTCACTGGATGAACATCCAACCACTTGGAATGCGCATCCACAATTACTAAGAACATTCTACCCATGAATGGACCTGCATAGTCTATGTGGAGTCTTCTCCAGGGCTTTTCAGGCCACTCCCATGGATGTAGTGGTGCACTCGAAGGTGCTTTCCTATGTTCTTGACATGCAGCGCATGATTTTACTTTAGTCTCTATATCCGCACCCATGTGAGGCCACCACATGTAACTTCTTGCCAAACCCTTCATACAGCTCATTCCTGGGTGTGACTGGTGTAATTCTTCCAGCATATGAGCTCGTCCTCTTTCTGGTATGACTACCCGGGCTCCCCACAACACACAGCCATCTTGTACACTCAACTCACATTGTCTCTGCCGATAAAGATTAAAGTCAATGTCATGGTTATCTGGCCAACCTCTCAGGATATACTCTCGTACCCTGGAGAGTATTGGATCTGTTGTTGTCCATTGTCGTAGCTTCGTTGAGGTCATCGGCGGACCATGGTCCTGATCCATCATCAGCACTTGCTCCTCGGGTACTGACACATCACATCTGCGTTGCCATTGTCTTTACCTGCTCTGTAAGCAATGCTGTACTCGTACGCTCTCAACAGCACAGCCCATCTCATGATTCTCTGTGACGCCATCTGTGGTACCGCTTTCATCTCGTGAAGTAGACTTACCAAAGGCTTGTGATCAGTGCAAATCACAAACTTTCTCCCATAAAGATACTTATGGAAGCACGTTACACCGAAGACAATGGCTAGACCCTCTTTATCTAACTGGGAATAGTTCTTTTCTGCAGCATTGAGCGCTCTTGACGTAAACCCGATGGGTTTCTCCTCTCCATCTGGCATGCGGTGTGCTAAGACAGCTCCAACTCCATACGGGGAAGCATTGCACGCCAGTATTAGTTCTTTGTTTTCATCATAGTGAACTAACACACTGCTTGACTGGAACAACTCTTTGGACTTAGCAAAAGCTTTCTCCTGCTCTGGCCCCCAAGTCCAGGGCTTCTCTTTTCTCAAAAGCTCGTGTAGTGGTGCCAGGAAGGTCGGTAGGTTTGGAAGGAACTTGTTGTAGAAGTTTAACAGTCCCAAGTAAGCTTTAAGTTCAGTCACTGACGTAGGTGCTGGCGCTTCCTGCACTGCTTTCACCTTTGCTGGCACTGTATGAAGTCCCTTGGCGTCCACTCGATGTCCTAGAAATGTCACTTCCTTCTCCATGAATTTGCATTTGCTTCGTTTTAGGCGCAAGCCTGCATCTTCTAGTCGCTCTAACACTAAATCTAGTGTGTGGATGTGGTCCTCATCATCCTTTCCTGTCAGAAATATATCATCTAGATACACAGCCACATTCTTTAGTCCCTGTAGCACACCCTCCATTGTGCACTGGAAAATAGCTGGACTAGAGCTCACTCCGAAAGGTAACCTTGTGTATGTGAATAGCCCCTTGTGTGTATTCACTGTTGTGTATTTTCTAGCTTCCTCCTCAAGCACAATTTGTTGATATGCATGACTCATATCGAGTTTACTCTACTTCTCTCCCCCATCTAAGGATGCAATCAGGTCCTCCATTCTTGGAATGGGGTATTGTTCTAATGGAGACACTTTGTTTACTGTGAGCTTATAGTCTCCACAGATTCTCACTTCACCATCTGGTTTTAAGACGGGCACGATGGGTGCCGCCCACTCTGAGAATTTCACTGGCTCTATGATTTTTGTTTTCTCAAGCCTCTCAAGTTCATATTACACTTTTTTCTTCATCGCAAAAGGTACTGATCTTGGCTTATAAAAGCATGGGGTGGCGTCCCGAGCCACATGTATTTTAGCAGTGAATCCTTTCAGCTTCCCTAACTCATCCTTGAACACTGTTTCATGTTTTGAGAGTACTTCCTGTACAGTAGCCTCACTATCCACTATCTTGTGTACGTCTTGCCAGCCTACGGATATTTTTAGAGCTTTTATCCAACTCCGCCCCACTAGACTCGGTCCCGAGCCTTTGACTACAACTACTGGTAACATCTTGGAACTGCCTTTGTACTCTACTGTTAGTTTTGATGCCCCACGTACTTTTACCCTGTGACCACCGTATGTCCTCAGGTTTGTCTTACACTTCTGTAGTCTAGGCTTCTGTACGCTCCATAAGTTGTGGAATGTTGCCTCTGCCATTATGGTCACTCCGCAACCTGTGTCTACCTCATAGGTTGCTCTTGTGCCATTTACACTTAGTTCTATCTTGATGGGCTCTTCTTTGGGAATGACCATCTCTTCCTACATGTTATACATAGTCATTTCTGTACTCTTTATGCTGTATATAGTCAAAAACTCATCACTGCTACTGTCCCCTCCATCTTCTTGCATGAAATTTGCTCTCTTATCCTGCTTTTCACTCCCCCCTTTCAGCTTTTTCTCGCCTTTCCACTTCCCTCTATCAACAGGTTTTGACCTGCAGGCTCTCTTAATGTGCCCCACCTTCCCACAGTTATGACACTTTTCATCCGCAAACCTGCATTCATTAGCCATGTGGCTTATTCCCCCACACCTGTAGCATTTTCCACGTCCAACCTGCTCTTTTGTGTAGGTATCGGACACTTTGCATATGGTACCTGTCGCTCGGCTCCATTTAGCATTGTCTCTCGTACTGTTCAAATCTTTAATGTCCTTGTTCGCAGCCTCCATTGCCTGCATGTGCCTCAGTGCAGTCTCAAACGATAAGCCCTCCTCCGACAGCAGCCGCCGCTGTATGCGGTCATCGTTCATTCCACAGACTAATCTGTCCCGCAACATCACCGTCAGGGTGTCTCCAAAGTTGCAGTCCTGTGCGAGCCTCCATAGCTCCGCCACGTACTCTATTAAACTCTCGCCGGAATTCCTGCTCCTGGTATTAAACTTCCACCGCTACACTATCTCACTAGGCTTCGGGTTGAAATGGTTCTTTAACAACCTCACCAGTTCCTCGAACGACTTGTCTCCCGTTCGCTGCGGACTCAGCAGATTCCTCATCAGTGTGTAGGTCTTCGCGCCCACACAGCTCAGCAGCACGGCTCTTTTCCTCTCTGCATCGCCGATTCCGTTCGCTACGAAGAAATGATGCAGGATCTCGCAGTACTCTTCCCAGCTCTCGACTCGTTGTCAAAGGGTGCCACCGACCCCACTGTAGCAGCCATGTTTTTGTTGTTGTCTTTACTCCGTGATAAAGGGAGCGCCCAGCTTCTTCACGCTTTTAGCAGCACGCCAATATCCTGTTACCGCGATAGCCTTAGCTTTAGCTTAGCTAGCTACGCTTCATTCGGTAACAACTTTCTGCTCAAACTCACGCCACGGTTTTTCGAACATTCTTCCGGTTTATCCTCGTCGCCATATGTAGTATCTTGGTATTTTGCCGTCAGGTAACAGAGACCAACTCCTGGTTTGTTCACTTTTTGTTAACCGTCTTCAGCAACATGTGGCGCGGCCGTAACATGCCAGGCTGGCTATCAGTACAACAACTAACAGAGAGAGCGAAGGAGTATTTACTTAAGATAGAGTCCCTCTACTGGCGAAGTCATATAACTGCACTCTATCACAGTTATCATGGCCTGGGGCCTTGCCTTGCTTTAGTTTGCTGATGGCCGCACTGAGTTCCGCTGTGGTAAAGTCTCCTGATAGGTTGGCATCGGCACTGGCCGCCCTTACTGCCACCAAATTGGAGGTCATTCACCACATGGCCAAAACCAATGTAGTAGCAGTTGTCCTTCTTCAGGGGACCCACTGCAGAGAAGAGGACAAGCTCAGGCTGTCCGGGTTCCACCTCGCTGGGTCCATCTACAGTAGACAGCATGTGAGGGATGACCTCAACTGGACAGACGGTGGCCAGTCTCCATCTGGCTCCAGTGTTGAGTGGCTGGTCACTAAAATCCAGGACGCATCAGTGGTCAACGTGTATAAGCCCCCACCATCAACGCTGACCGGGTCAGCCCTCTCGCTGGTCCCGGCACCCACCATCTACGCAGGGGACTTCAACTGCCAGCATAATGACTGTGGATACAGCCATACATCTGCAGATGGAGATACGCTGTGTGAATGGGCCTCTGGCGCCAATGCTCTGCTCCTGTATGATGCAAATATTTAATGACTGGACAGTGACTCCGTTAGTGAAAGCAGGGACTCAACACTCATCCTCAACATATTTAAACGGAAGCAAACATCCAATTAAACACAAAGAAAGGAGAGTGATATTATCAAAGCCTGGAAGAGGTTACTTCCAAAGGTAGTTACTTGTCGTTTCTCCTCCACAGCAAGGAGAGGAGAGAGACACAGAGAGAGAGAGAGAGAGAGAGAGAGAATATCCACCTAAAAGATATATATATATATATATATATATATATATATATATATAACACACATACATACACAGGCCCTCAAAACAAAGTAGGAAGAAAAAAGAAATTGCGACAAAAGCAAAAATATACAAATGATTAACCATTAAATATCTAAATATGATATAAATATATTGTAAATTAATAATGTGATTTCAATATAATACATATTATAAAATGTTATTGTTAATAAAATGCAATGCTCTATTCTTTATTCCTTCTGATGTTTTATCCATCTAGTGGATTTATCTAAACTTTTCAATGGTAAATAATAAATACAATTGTATTGTAATTGTAATTGTAATTGAGCGTGGAAAAAATACCATGGATACAAAGAGAGAGGGTCATTAGAGAGAGAAAAGTGAGATAAAAAAAGAAAGGAAGCAAGAGACAAAATGAGAGAGAAAGAGATAGACTCATCCTTGAACTTTGGCAGAAATCGATTGTATCAAACAGAGAGGAAAATGTGTTCTCTCTGGGGAGGGGGGAGGGAGGGAGGGATGGACGCCAAATGGTCTCTTAAAGAACTGTTCACCCTGTGGTCACACACAGACACAGACACAGACACACACACACACACACACACACACACACACACACACACACACACACACACACACAGGTCTGTGTAATGGTGTGTGAGGAGTTTTTATTGTGAGCGATGAGACACTCTCTCTCTCTCTCTGTCACCCTCTGTCTCTCACGTTGTCTCCCTCACCTCTATCTCTCCCTTTTCTTTTTGTATTCAAGATTCAAGATTCAAGAGGTTTATTTGTCACATACATATACATACTTTCATACATATATGCAGTGAAATGTAATGCAACGCACCCGATGATAACACACAATATGTCCTCGGAAAATTTCTTTCTACTAGACTAACTAACTAATTCCTAAAATGTAATACAGTAAGTTGAATACTTATAGAATAAAATAAAAATATATAGAATAAAATAAAATAAAACTGAATAGATAAAGGGAATAAGCTTATGTATATGGGATAGGCAATTATGTATATACAGATATGTGCATTAAACTGGCATGTGAATGAAGTGAGGTAGTGTTTGTGGGATAATACAGCACAGTATACAACAGTACGGCGCAGCAATAGGGTATCACCGAACAACCCAGAACAGTGACATAGTATGCGGTACAGTATGCTGCATACAGTACAGAAGGTAGTGGAGCCTATGAGTGTGGCTCAGTGAGGACCCCTGGTGAGGTCAGCATTGACAGTTCTTATGGCTTGCGGGAAAAAACTCAGCTGCTGGAGTGTCCGTTGTTGGGGTGATGAGGATCCTTCATGATCCTGCGGGCTCTGCAACTAACACCTCCTTGTGTATAAGTCCTGCAGGGAGGGGATGGTAGTTCCAGTGGTACGTTCAGCTGAACGCACCACCCTCTGCAGGGCCTGCCTTTCCTGAGCAGTGCAGTTCCCAAATCAGTCATTGATGTTAACTGTCAGGATGCTCTCCACTGCTCCAGAGTAGAAGGACTTCAGGATCCTCACCGAGACCCAGAATTCCTCAGCTGCCTGAGGTGGTAAAGACGCTGCCTTGCCTTTCTCACCAGAGTGTCTGTTTGTAAAGTCCATGTTAAGTCCTCTGTGATGTGGACTCCCAGGTACTTGAAGCTGCTCACCCTGTCAACTGAAGTCCCATTAATCACCAAGGGCGTGTGCGTCCTCGATTGTAATCCTCGCCTGAAGTCCACAATCAGCTCCTTAGCCACCTCCTCGTGGTAGGCCTTTTCATTGCAGTCGGTGATCAGGCCCACGACAATGGTGTCGTCAGCAAACTTGATGATGGTGTTGGAGCTGGACCTGGCCACACAGTCATATGTGTACAGGGAGTACAGTAGGGGGCTGAGGACGCAACCCTGGGGGGATCCTGTATTCAGGGTGAGGGTGGACATGTGCTTCCCCACCCTAACCACCTGGGGCCGGGCTGTGAGGAAGTCCAGGATACAGGCACACAGCGGAGTATTCAGTCCGAGCTCCTTCAGCTTGACAGCCAATCTGTTGGGGACTATGGTGTTGAAAGCTGAACTGTAATCGATGAATAGCATTCTCACATAGGCCCCCTTCCGGCCATCCAGGTGCGTGAGCATGGTGTGCAGTACCTGGGAAACCGCGTGGATCTCTTCTGTCGGTACGTGAACTGCAACGGGTCCAAGGTGCGGGGGAGGGAGACGCAGATATAATCCTTAAACAGCCTCTCGAAACACTTCATGACCACCGAGGTGAGGGCCACCGGACGGTGGTCATTCAGGCAGGCAGGAGAGACAATATTCGGGACATGAACGATGGTGGACCTCTTGAAGCAGGACGGGACCACTGATTCAGCCAGGGAGATGTTGAATATTGTAATGAACACCGGAGCTAGCTGGTTAGCACAGGTTTTCAGTACTCGCCCAGATATGCCATCTGGGCCCGCATACCGCCGCCTTTCCTGGTATTCACCCGCATCAGAGCGTTCCTGACCTTGTGCACGGACACTGACAGTGCGTGCTCATCCCCATCGGTGTAACTTCAATTAGCTTCAGCTAGCGGTGCTGTTGCCAGACTCAAACAGCGCATAAAAGGAGTTCAGTTTGTTGGCGAGGGAGGCATCCACCATATACATATATATACACATATATAAATACACATATACAAGTATAGGGACAGAATATATCTTGTTTGTTTTCATTTTGCCTTTATTATTTATATTTATGCTTTTGAACATAAATGGGAGTTTGAAATTCCAAAAAGATATCTCTCTCTCTCTCTCTCTCTCTCTCTCTCTCTCTCCCTCTCTCTCTCTCTCTCATTATCTCTCTCTCTCTCTCTACTGGCACAGAAAAAGAGACAAACAGGATCGTTCTACTTTAGTCCCCCCCTGGTCTTCATTTTTTGGAAGTGACCTGCACCCACTGTGCGGTTGCCAGTTCAGCTCTGGGGCTGAACTCTTGGTGCTGGAGGTGGGGTCCCAGTGAAGGAGGTCGAGCTGAATTCCCGGTCTGTTCGGGTTAGTTGGTTATTTATGTTAAATCAGTAAATATGTATTTGTTTTAAACACCTAGTTTACCCACTTGTTTTTTTTATGATGTGTTTCCTGACTATGTCCGAATATGATTTTTAATTTTTAATATTGTGTTGTGATTTTTTATTTACAATCAAAAGGGTACTTCCAGAATATTTTAGTAATTGCACCCCCCCCAAAAAGAATTCTATATACAGTATGCACAATTCTCTTTTTTTTTTGTAAACATCACCTTGTTTATTTTTAGGTTTATTGGAATTTTCTATATTTTGTATATTGCCATTTTTTAAGATTTTTCTATTGTATTCAAACTTTTATTGGCAATTTGCTGTGATGTATGCTGCTGTTACACCCATGATCAAAGTATCTATCTATCTATCTATCTATCTATCTATCTATCTATCTATCTATCTATCTATCTATCTATCTATCTATCTATCTATCTATCTATCTATCTATCTATCTATCTATCTATCTATCTATCTATCTATCTATCTATCTATCTATAGATCCATATATCAATAGATCCATCCATCTATAGATCCATCTAACTATCTATAGATCCATCTATCTATAGATCCATCTATCTAGCTGTCTACAGATCCATCCATCCAGGTGAGGTCGCAAAATGCTGCACCAATGTACAGCAGTAGGTTGAAAATTTGAAGCACATTTAAAGGACCATACTGGTGTCAAATTGAGTTTTAGCCCATTCACTAATTGGCATGCACCCTTCACCTTTGTTTTTGGATTTTCGGGTTTGGGAAAATACTACCCATATGGTGAGAGAAACACCAAAACTATATTGTGGTCCCACTGGAAAAAGGTATTTAATATTTCCACATTTTTGTCCTTGTCAAAGCGATGGCACTTCCCACATTTTCAAATTAATTTATTTGAACAGTCCAGTCCGTCCTATGATGGCAGACAACCTGAAGTCCAAGTGCGTCGCTAAAAATCCTTCCGAACACGGATAGAACATGCACAGACAGCAACAGCAACCGCAACAGGAACTGAGCCAGGAACTGACCGGGGGTCCCTGGTGCTTAGCATTGGCAGAGAGCCACGGATCAGCGCTGCATGCTGCTGGTTCTTTCCAAGGCACCGCGCTTCTTGTTTGTCCTCCGTTAAGTTCAACCTCCTGTAAAGGTTGACCCGCTGTCCAACGCACGTCCACTCACAGCATCTTCAGGATAAGGTCTTTATCTGTGCACCCGCTGGAATGTCTCTCTGGAAACATGCTGTGGCTGTGGCTGCTCTCGGGGGTTGCATTTCTGTGACTCTGGCTCCCTTTCAAGCATAATATATATGTAATGTATAATTTTTTTAAATGTTCATTGACGTTTCTGTGCCTTTGCCTTTCCGTATCATAGTAGTATCTACACTCTGGGGTTGCTTTGATTTGCACGGACACTTCATACCCCCCTTGTCAACTGTTCACAGGAACATTCCTTCATTGGCACATTTTTGATTGCAAATTGAAATAATGAATGATCCAGTAGCAACGTAGCAACACAGTCAAACATTGGAGCGATTAGTTAATGTGCTTGTCCTTGTGTCGGGATACTTCAACTGAACTCTAATCACAGCTAATTGGTCTCCCAGTGCTGTCCCCTTCTCTCTTCACGTGGTTCAGCTGGTGTAAAAACAAGGCTGGTGGTTATTTGGAACCGTTGGGGGGATGGTGCGGTTGGGGGGGATGGTGGGGGTGGAGTTGTTGTGCCTCTGTCGTTATGGATCGACAGCGGCGGGCTGATGCTTCCGGCTGATGCTTTTTCCCTGTTCCCTTCCTGCTGCGACCGGGGGCGGGGTGATGTTGTCGCCACTCAGGATCGCGTATTGCCCTCTGGAGGGGGGCCATCATCCATCTGCTGCCTCTGTTTAGTTTTCCAGTTCACTTGGTGGTTCTTTTTTTTTGGACGATCCAATTGAGCTGGACCATCCATGTCTCGCATTCACTGTTAAAATGACTGTGTACTGTATGTAGCAGCCAAGTGACCAAGTCCCTCTCATCCAAGTCACAAGTAAGTCTCGAGTCCTTTGGTCCAAGTCTCAAGCAAGTCCCAAGTCATTTTTCCTCGGTCAAGTCAATTCACAGGTTATGTCAAATTCAAGTCGAGTTCAAGATATTGCCGTCTTACCTGCTGTATCCGGTCTCTCTGAATAGAAAGATGATGTATTAGTACCTGTATAATAATGATATCATATGGGCAATCTATCTAACCTGTTCAAAAAGTATGACAATTAATTCAATTAGTGTTATAATTATTTAATTAATGATATTCAGTGAAATAGATGTAATCAAACAAAAAGCAAATTACTCTATAAAAGCCTATATTTTTCTGAATTTCTTATCAGTTAAAAAATTTCCCCTCCCCATCACTTTTGAACAGTGATGTACTGACAGCCAGACTAAACAACAAACTTTGTTACACTACGCCCCTGTCCGTCTGTCTGCCTGTTTGCAGAATATCTCAAAAAGTTATGAACAGATTTGCACAAATTTATTTGATTGAATGAAAATCCAAAAGGGATGACTCTTGGCACAGTCGCGGCGGACATGTTGATGTGCTCTGATCATCATGTGTGTGTGTAACCAGCGGGATGGTAAGGAGTGCTTCTCGTTTAAAAAACATCAGGTAGCTTGACTGACAGGGTGGTCATCCAATCTGGACAATGCCCAGTGTGCGCTCACATACCAAGTAACGTTACACGTGACAGTTAAAATCTGAGCATTGACCGTCTATATATACTTTTGGAGCATGACCGATGACTCGTTTTTAGGTCTGATGTCGATCCAGATTTTGGAGAGTCCTACTGTAGCTCACCAATTACGAATGTTTTGACCGATATTTTGTAAAAAAAAGTGCAGAATTTTGAATCAATTTGAAAAACGTATATTTTCTTAAAGTTTAGATTTGAGAACATTTAACTTATAACCAAACAAATAAATAAAAATAAACACACAAGGAACTTTTTGATAGATGAAAAAATATATAAAAGATGATTTAAAAAACATTTTTTTATTAAAATTATTTCCGAGTTCCAGTGAACGTATCACTTCCGAAACAAATTATTTTTCCAAGTTTCCCATGAATGCACCATGGCTTCCTGCTTGGAAAACCATGTCATAACGCAAGTGTAAAAAAAAATGGATGGATTTATAATGCCTTGTCAGACTTCTGTGTTTATTTTGATGAGTAACTTAAAAGTTGTGTAAAACAGATAAGTACAGGATAAATGGTCAGTTTTTTTTGTTTATTACACTTATTTAAAAGTTGGGACACATCGGCTACATAACTGCCGATCCTGATGTGGTCAAAAAAGTCAAACAATAACCGCTTTTGGATCACTGTCACAAATCAGTGGCAGAACTGCAATTTTACGGCAGTGTGTGACGTAATTTGGAGTCACTGTGCTTTACATTATCTGTACGTGGGGGCGAATGTAAACAAACATGGAGGAGCAGGGCGCTTCGCGGACCAATCACGGCACGGAAGAGAAAGAAACACTGTCCCTTGTTTACAACTAACAACTTCCTAAACATCAACTTGTGTTTGATAAGGAAATTTCAAACTGCACGATGGCACCATCCATGGATTACAACAAAATCTGTCCGTCTGCTACGACAAAATGAGGTGAGGGGGACCGAGCCCAAATAGAGGACCTTTTTGTTTGCCGATCGTGTTAAAGAGCTTTAGAGATTTCAGTGAATGAAAGTGAACACAAACAAGCCATTCGAGTCATCATGTCTCAAGTCAAGTCACGAGTCTTTAACTTCCAAATCCAAGTCGAGTCTCAAGTCATTTTACATTACATTACATTTAGCAGACGCTTTTATCCAAAGCGACTTACAATTGTTCAAACACGGACGGACGCAGCCATCAAGAGCAATTAGGGGTGTCTTGCTCAAGGACACTACAGCATGCTAGCAGGAGGAGCCTGGGATCGAACCAGCAACCTTTAGATCACTAGACCACCAGCTCTACCATTTATTTTCTGTTAAGTGAAGTGCAAGTCTTCAGAATAGTGACTCGAGTAGACTTGAGTCCAAGTCCACATCTTTGGTATATAGACCCACAGAAGTGTGTACCGTCCACTTGGGTATGCTGGTTCTGGAGATGGTTGGGTGCGAACATACCTGCTCAAAAGTACGCTTTGGCATTTGAACGTTCAGTACCGAGTCTGTGTTGGAGAGGGATCTATTGGCAACATGTTCCCACCCAACCTCCCTCTCCACGGGTACCACAGTTGCATCACAGAAGGGATTATTTTGCACCCAACGCCATTTCACCGGGAACTATAAGGCTCCACGGTTCTACCCAAACCCGAACACCTGAAGTCTGAAGAATTTTATTCTGGCTAACTTTGTTTGGGTTGGGTAGCATTCCATCGCCTCGGGCGCCAGGTCTGGTGTCATTATGTTTAATACTCGACAGGATCATAGAGAAGCCGTCAAAAGAAAAAGGTATGGAAAGGTTGCTGGAATTACATTTTTAGACATTTAAATTAACGGTCCGTTCCAATTGGATCGCAGAATTTCCCGGGTCCAATAGGGTTCAGGTCCAAACTTTGGGACCTGTGAAGACCTCTAATCTACAGTAAGATGAACACAGAGCCATGGCCACAGAGTTCACATTCAAGGCTCAAGTCTGGACTCTGGGCCTGCGTTCCAATCCGGGCATCCCATCACAAGGGTCGCATCGGAATGACACATGTAACCGAAGCCACTGACAGACACTCACATGGACAAGCCGCCGGATGGTTTGGGGGGAACAATAGTCTTAATTAGCGATCCTAGGCGATGTGACGGGCAGATGACCGCTTCGCTGCCGCAGGGTGGGCTCATGCCATACAGGTCAGGCAGCAGAACAAGAATCCAACCGCCCCCACTGGAGTGCAGCTGCTGGCCAGTGCGTCCCGTACCGGCCCTAAACCGGGCTTCACATGATGGTCATCTGACACGGGGTTCAGGGTGGGTGATGCTAGTGCACTATTCGCATATATAAGTAATCGGAATCGCGTCCTTGTTGTATGGTAGTATACGCCACTCACCAAAAAAATATTTCACCAAAAGAACATAGCTATTTTTGGCGACGATTTTCTCATGAAGCGATGAACACACCTTAAAGTGATCGATTCAGTGCACATCGCTCAAGGAAAGATAAAATATGGAAGCTTTTTGATGGAGCGTGTTTTAAGAGGGGGCTATTGAAGTGTTCAACTGACAATCCATAAAATCGTCTGGGTTGGATGGATTCCAGTGGAGTCCCAAAACTCTATTAGAATTTTCAACATCATGGTGCACCCTCATATTCGCTCTAAGACTCTGAAGTAATTTTATTTCTCCAAAGTTTGCTTCTTCTAATCAGTTAGGTTTCTTGGTGGTAATATTTTTTCATGCGAGGCTGCTGTGGTTATTCTTCTTCTGTTTGTTTTTCCAGTTGATCAGTGCGTTCTTGCCAGAAAAAGCTGAATGTGTTGATTACTGATGCCAATTACTATATGCTGATTACATTGTTGGTGGTGAGGTCCACCACCAATAATATAATCAGCATATAGAGGAGCACATGCAAAACACAAATACATTGAATGGCTGTTTCTTATAAAATACCAGCTAAATAAAGTATCAAATATGTGACCCACCGCGTACTTTAGGGTCATTTGGTGGCTTTCGAGATTAGATTTAATATTTTATAGATTTTCGCCATTTGAGCAACAGCATAGTTAAATCACTGCCATTCATGCTGATTCGTCCCGTAAAAATTGTAACTTGTGCTGCTCTGGTTTTTGAAGTATTTAACATTATATTACATTGGCTGTTATGTGACTTTCCACCCGATCATCATCCATATCGCTCATGGGTGACCAAACGTCCTGACTTGTGCGGGACAGTCCCTAATACAGTAAATATATATACATTTTTATCATATTGACATTTATTCCCATGCATGTTGCACCCACTCTCTGCACAGCTTTTGTGTCAGCAAAGTGGATCCTCTTCTCCTGCGCTTTGGGACAGGTGTGGGAGAGAGTGCGTTGCTATGGTTACATGGACGCACACACACACACACACACACACACACTCACACAGGCGTCTCTTTCTCTTGGTCTCTCATACAGTAAATGTAGCCTCGCTGAAGTTATTTATTGTGCATCTGCTGAATAATCGAACTGAGAGAATTATTTCCGGAAATGTATTTTTATTTTGTGAAAAATTATTTCATAAAAAAAATTAAAAAAAATAAAGAAACACGCTTTCTTCATTTTTGTGCATGTTCAGAAAATCTTCTGCCGACCCCCAGAAAACATTTGACCGACCCCCACGGGGGTCAGGAGCCACAGTTTGGAAACCCCTGCCATAGACAGATGATATTTCTCCCTCCGAGACCCTGGACCTCCCTTCCCCTGTGACACTTTAATTGACAAGTGCTAGATCTCATGAGGGAGGGGGTCACGCTCCAGTGGGTGAGACCTGGACGCCACCGGACCCTCTACATGTAATGCTGCTGGTGAGCTACTTTTATTCTGTAAACTGAGCAACTGTTCGACTACCACAGGCGCCACCCAGAGAGGGGTTTTTACTTGAAATTACATTAAAATGTAAACTTGTTGTCCTCTGTTACGAGGATTAGTTGCAATTAACCCTGAAAAGCTCTCCTCCAATCCACTTAACACGCCCCCACTTGATTTTCCAAGTGTGCGTGTGGGAATCACTTCTCCTTGACACGACATTCAACGTGCACACACACACACACACACACACACACAAAAGTACAAACACACACACACACACACACACACACACACACACACACACACTGTATATACGACATATACTGACATGCAAACATTTCCTACTGCATGCATTCTCATTAACACAGATCAAGAACATGCTGCATACACATTCGCCCAAACACACACACACGCACACACACACACACACACACACACACACAAATACAGATCTAAGTGGTTTATAGGGTCATCCAGGAACACCCTTTGAAAACAAGATAAGTAAGGATTAAGCAGAATTATAACCGCAAAATAAAAACCTTGATTCGTGACGGTAAATCAGGAGATGCATATCAAATATTTTACATTTTTAAAACGGCATTAGAGTTTTCAGATTATGAGGACATCAAATGTGTCCTGACGATCCAACACACACACACACACACACACACACACACACACACACACACACACACACACACACACACACACACACACACACACACACACGCACTCCTCTTGCACATATTGCCCTCTCCTGCTGTGTGGGAGTGTGTGCGGTGTGGATGAAATTGCGCAACACACCGGTGCTGTACCACAAACCTCTTAAGTGGCTCTCAGTCGACTCCCCTCCGGCATTACCGCTGTACCCAGGCTGCACTCCAACTCCGACTGGAGGTCAAAGTGTCATGTAGTGGCCGTACACACCCAGATTGCAGTGAGAAGAGATTGTGTGTGTGTGTGTGTGTGTGTGTGTGTGATGGGTATAGATGCGGTTAATGGTGTGGGTAAATGATTACTGATGTTTCTTGCGTCTCTGGCTCTCGCTCACAGTCAGGCCAATCGCTGTCCCCGTGAGAGAGAGAGAGAGATAGAGAGAACACGCCGGTCCAAAAGTGTGATCCAGAGGATGTACGTGAGGAAGCACTTTCTCACGTACAAACACATTTTCTTTTTCATTTGTAGTTGTCAGAAAATAGATCAGAGTTGAATGAACTTAAATCAATTGAGTTCTGAATATTTCATCTTTCTGTTTTCTGTTTTCAGTCATGAGTAACATTCAGCTGACCATCACCAGGTGTGATTACTGTTTCCAACACTCCAGAGTCCCTGGGGAGAGTCACGTTCAGTGCCCTAACTCAGTGTTCAGAACTGCTTATTTCTTTCCTTTTAGAGCTTGATAGCTAAAACAATTTTTTTTTTTCGTTGGGGCTCTTTTGTTATGAATAAGTGTTAACATGAAAATGCATTTACAAGAAAGTACCTGAAAAAATAAAAGCCAAATTTGACAGATTTTGCATATTGGGAAGAAAGACGGGACCTGAGAATGACATTCAAAGCCATGTCTCTGGGATCACAAGGCAAAAGTGGTAACCGCTGTGCTGCTGTGCCAACTCCTGAACTGCCAGAGAAGATTGATTCTTCTTGGCTCGAGTTCCACTAGTTGGGGAACTCCAGCCCGGTGTCCTGGAGCCCAACATCCAATGGCTCGTCGAGCTAAGCGTTCTCGCTGTTGGTCAAGGTGAGTATATGGCCACCAGTCTTATACCATATTTCTGTGTGTCTTTGCGGCATTGCCCAACACTCTTCCTAAACTCCTTCACGAGTGGCCTTGCTAGTCGGACACCTTTAGTCAGTCCACTGGCTTGCCAGTCAGAATACTACATCAGTTTTGGTTCCGCAGGTCAACCGTTGTTATTGTTCCCCATTTGTTGTTCCAGCTCAACAGTGTTCGTCTCTTCTCCCCTGATGGAAAGCTCTCCCAGTCCCCTGTGCTTGAGTTTCCTTCTTTCCCTGAAGGATAGTCCAGTTGGTTTGTTACAACCAGAGCTAGGAGGGACCCAAACGCACGACACAGAGATGGGGGGCAGACAGGGGGCTAGACAAAAGATGTTTATTAAACAACACCGTGGAGATGGCCGGAGGGATCCGGTCAGGTAGGGATGGAGCAGGGCAAGGTAGGGATGATGATGACCGGGCAGTAGGGGTCCGGGGTCCAGGATCCGGGTGGAGAGACAGGGAGCCGGGCTGGATGGAGAGGGACGGACAGGCTTGGTCGAGGAGAGGAGACAAACAGGTTGGGGCAAGACGAAACAGGGAGACATCAACTAGGAGCTAGGAACAAAGAGTTAGGAACTAAGAGCTTGGAACTAGGAACTAGGAATTGGCCAGTAGCAGTACAACTTGGGTAACCTAGTTGACGGTCTGGGGAGCTGCAGAATAAATACTGTGTGGGTGACGAAGGTAATTGATCCCAGGTGTGTGAAATTAAGAGAGGCCTATAGTGGCGCTGGGAGGCTGTGGGCCTGACAGTACCCTGCTCTATGCCACTTGGCGTAAATCTGGAACCAGAAGGGCAAGTGCGGTTGAAATCCTGGATGAGGAAGGCATCCAGGATCTGTTTCCGGGGGACCCAGGAGCATTCCTCCAGACCGTACCCCTCCCAGTCCACAAGGTACTGAAGGCCCCTCCTCTGGCGCCGCACGTCCAGCAGGTGCCGCACTGTGTAGGCCAGGTGATCGTCGATGGTGCAGGGAGGTGGTGGGGCCTAGGGACACATGAAAGGTTGGGTGGACACGGAGGGAGGCGGAGACGTATGGCACAGGGGTTGATGATGGACACAAGGGGGAAGGGACCAACATACAGGGGAGCAAGTTTTCTGGAGTCCACCTTGAGGGGCAAGTCCTTGGTGAAGAGCCACACCTTCTGTCCGCGGACGTACGTGGGTGTGGGAGCGCGGTTCAGGTTCGCCTGCCGCCGGGACCTGGTGGATGCCTATAGTAGGGCAGAGCAGGCCCTCTTCCACGTCCTCTAACCGCCACAGTAAGTTTCACTGCGGTGGAGGTTAGGGCTGAGAGGGGGGCGGCGATGCGGCAGAAGTTTCGGATGAAGCCCCCCACCTCTCCAGTAGCCGGTTGTCAAGGCGTATCGCGGTATTTACCAGTTGGTCCAGGTCCGTCGGCTCGTTCTGCCGTGCCAGCTTGTCCCGCAACTCGTCGTTCAGGGCGCGCTGAAACATGTCCTGCAGGGCTCCGTCGCTCCAGCTGCTTTCCGCGGCTAGAGTCCAGAACTCAATGACGAGGGAGGCGTTGCTACGGGGACCCTGGCGGAGGGAGAGGAGTCTTCAGATCATAGGAGAGGCTCTCACGGCTCCTCTGATCCCACACCGCGGAACCCCAGGCGAGAGCCGCTCCTCTCAGGCAGGAGATGAGGAATGCGATGTACAACGATGGCTGCTGCTGGAAAACCACTACATATCGCACTAGGAATGCGCGGCAGGTGCCGAAGTCGCCATCGTAGAGCGCTGGAGCCGGAACGTGGGGCTCATGGGGGAAGAAGGGGGCACTGAGAGCCATGATGGAAGGTGGAAGGAGGGCCGGAGGAGCAGGGGGGGGCCGTGGGAGCCGGAGGAATCTGCAGGCGTTGAGATGGTCCCGGAGGTGGTCCCCCATGTCCCGGGGGGCCTCGTCATGTTGACCAAGCAACACTTCTTGGTTCTGGAGAGCGCGGCTGGGCCAGACCGTACTGTTACGACCCGGGCTAGGAGGGACCCAAACGCATGACACAGACATGGGAGGCAGACAGGGGGTTAAGAAGAAGAAGAATCTTTAATTGTCACGCAACACACCACACTACAACACATGCATACACACACGCTCTGGATGGTGGCCGGTGAGGCCTCCAATGGTAGGTGGAGGAAATCCTGGGGGTCACTGTCACAACCACCATCAGACCGGAACTGGGCCAAGGCCTGCCATCCCATTCCCAGCAGGACGTCCTTGGTCTTGAGCACGACAATCATCCAATTATCCATGTCTTCTGCTCTATTTGGTTTATCTTAGACTATGCTGTTATTTTGCCATGCGGGCTGTACTATCTTTTGCATTTGCTAGTGTTTTTGTTTTTGCTGGTGCTGAGTTGTCCATTAAAACCTGTTCAACAAACCACTTTCCTCTGTTTTCGCCCTGCACATGGATCCTTTGTACAGTGTATTCACACTATTAAAAATCCTACAAATAAAAAAGGCATTTGAATTGAAACTGGAGTCAAGATTCTCCATCGGTACAAATTGCTTTGCTGCTGAGAACATTGTTATCAGTGTACATAAACAATGATCGCTTCATTGGCCTGCATGTCAAACCAAGACCATAACTTGTGATGTTCATCTCTTGATAAAGCCCAGCTGGCTACTGCACTGGCCAATGTCCATCAGACCATTATCACCAGGTCTGTAACTCAAACTACTATTTATCGTTTCAACATTGGCTAATATGTGTTTATCATTGAGAAGAAGAGGGAGGAGGAGCAGGATGGGACTGAGGTGATAGATTATTGTCTATTCTATTTTCCAATCCTTATCCCAAAAAGGATCAATTAATCTCACTGGCTTGATAATTAGAAATCGATCGGGACCAACACATGTTTATCCATTATCTTTTGCGGTCTCCCTTCATTATCACACACTAAATCTGGGGAAACACTTTCCATTGGGGATACACATTCTTTTTCTCTCACATTCACACGTTCTGTTCCACTCTATCATACAAGTGAAAGGGACGGTCCCCATAATACACAATATGAACTACACGTCACCTCCATAATAGGGTCTATTCTTATTTATTTAATAACAATTGCAATCTTTAAGGCACTTACCTGCCAAGTCAAATTCCTTGCATATGTACTGATGACCCCATTTCCTGCGCATTTTAGAGCTGTTACGTGTCCTTTGACCAGTATCTGATTTCAGTGCCAAATTTTCCAAATTTCCTGCTAATAAAACTGTACTTGGAAAAAAGTAACATGGTTGCGTACACAGCTGGTACGCAACCATGCACTCACGCAACACTCACCTTGAAAATAATTCCGAACCATTTCTGCTTCTTTCGGCTGAGCCACTACAGCCTACAGCGACTACAGCCTACAGATATAGTAGAATCCTCCATTCTTATCTGAGTTGTCACTTTTTCTCTTCATTAGTATGCTAACTAGGAGAGAGTAGTATTGGTGACGGCTTGCTGAAGAGTCTTAAAGGGTGAGTTTCGAAGGATGACAGGGGGGGGCTTCTCTGATGTGATTGGGAAAGCGTTCCACAGAGAGGGGCCGACATGTGGAAAGGCCCCCTGTCACCCAAGGTTCAGCACTTACTCGTGGTGATTTGCAGGAGACGAGGGGGAGCCATGTTGTTAAGAGCATCGTAAGTGAGGAGTAGGATTTAGAAGTTTATCCTGTATTTGACAGGAAGCCAGTGGGGCTCTTGGAGGACTGGGGTGATGGACCATGCTGCAGGTACCATAGAGGATTCTGTTTCTCCAGTGGAGACATCTGCTAAATCAGACAGTCAATCAGTAGCGTTGGACTATTACTGACAAAAGCAGCTGCTAAAGGATTCCCTAGTAACTACACCAACATTGCCAAACGTGATGTTCCTTCTCTACAAGCCTTCTTAGCCTTCTGAGCAAAGGGGTCTTGCAACACCTATCATTGAATGTTCGTCCATTTTTATGCAAACTAAAATTAAACTTTTTAAGCTTACTTACTACTTATTACTTAAGGGATATAAGCAATGTAGTTAATAGGGCGGGGACTGATAGAAAATTGACAGTTCTGAGGGCGAAAAGGATTTCCTCCTAAACAGAGAGTCTGGACTGGACTGCCTTTTGAGCCATGGAGCTCACATCATGGTCAATTTGGCGTGAAATATGAACGATTGTACCTTTAATGTCTGACAACTCAGATGTGTCGGATTTTGTATTGGAGGTATTCTCTAGTGCCAATAGTGCATTCTTAGCCTGGAATTTAACCAGAATCGTTCCATCCCAAGGGCACCAGAGGTACTCCACTGATAAAAAAAGCTCTAAAAAGCTGGCGATACACTTAAAAAGATGCAAGGACAAAAGACGTTTGAACCACCAGAGAACATGTCCCAGAACACTCAATAACAACTCAATAAGAACTCTACGGTGAAAAAAGCACAAACTCGACAGCCGGAGAAAGTGGGAGTGGTTTTAGTTTAGATAAAGATGAAAAAAAGAAAAAGAAAAATAGCGATATCACACTCAATGTAATTAATTGATAGGACCCGTATTTCCTCAAATAGTGACCGGGGCTTTTATTTACCTCAACTGCCGTTTGTGTGCTGTCTTCCTCAAAATAAATACATCTAAAATAAACTGGCATTATTCTTTTGTTCTGAGACATGGGAGTGGCCGCACAGTGGACCAGAGATCACTCTCTCTCTCCGTTATGCAATCCACTGTTCTGATCCAAGGGGGAACGTCGCCTGGTTTAAAATGTTTGTATCATAGTAGAAACTAACACAAACAATACATCTAAAAGAAGAACACAGTAAAACCAGCACAGGAACCGCGTGGGATGCGGAGGGAGGCACAGCGATGGAGGAGAAAAAATATACAATACCGACTCAGATTCAGCCTTGTTTACTAGTTTATATTTCAAGTTCAAGTACAGTTCAAGAGATTGTTTGTCACTTGCATATACATACGGTTTTGAGGAGATACGGTGTGCATATAAAACAGGATTCCAATGTTGCGGCTGCGGGAAAAGAAAACCAGGAGGTTGAATGAGCCAGAAAGGGTGGTTGAAGTCCGTCCCCTGCCATGACGCAACAGCATTTGGACCAATCGCCACAAGGGGAGCTCTCAGAAGAAGATAAAGACCAAAGACAAAGTTCGCTTCTGTGGCTTGTGCAGAGAACACCGCAAGGACCCTGTTCCCCTGAACCCCTGTTCTGAAGATGTCATTTTGCTCAAAAACCTCTACTTCTTCTACCTCCACCTTAATTCTCATTCCTCAACAAATCAAAAGCCGAGTCCCTTGATTGCTCGCTCCTTCGTGCACACCGCTTCATGGCACCTTGGTTTCCTCGCTGTCCATTCCACTTAAGTGTCCTGCTGCCCCTTCTGTGTTCTGTGTGCACGTCTTGCTAATATCTTGTCAGTAACTATAGAAACTGACGAGATGCAAATGGCTTTACAAAGGTTACACGGCATCGTTCTCATTATGGGAGCACCTCCGCTCTATCAAGGAGTGTACACACGCACAAATGTGCACACACACACACACACACACACACACACACACACACACACACACACACACACACACACACACACACACACACACACACACACACACACACACACACACACACACACACACACACAATGTATACTGTGGTGAGTGTACATACATTACTCTAGACACAAATGAACTATTAAGCGCATGAATGGCTGGATGGGGTCAAGGCTGCAGTGCACTCTGCTCCCACTTTATACTGGTTCTACTTGCTCTTTCACCATCTGGCATTGCCTTTCACTCTCCCTCTTTCTATCTTTGTATGTACACATCCCTCTTCATTTATAGGTCTTTCGGCTCCATTCAAATTTGTCTCCCACACACGCTCTCATTCTCTCTCACTCTCACTCTAGTGTGGCACGGTTGCACAGTGGCACAGTGCATTGCACTGCTGCCTCACAACAAGAAGGTCCTGGGTTCGATTCCCACCTGGGGCGCTGTTGGCACCATGCTCTGGCGGGTTATCTCCCAAATAGGAGCCTCTCTGTGTGGAGTTCGCATGTTCTCCCCGTGCTCACATGGGGTTTCCTCCACCTCACGTCAGTAAGGACCCCCACCAAAAACATGCACCCATCGCCTGACCAGTGATGGACACTTATCACCTGGTCCCCGGGCGCGTCCACATATGCTGCCCACTGCTCCTGGCTGTGCCCCCAGAGGAAGGACAAGCCAGGATGGGTCAAATGCAGAGGATCCATTTCACCGGCCACCATCAAAGCGTGTGTGTGTGCAAGCATGTGTTGCGTGACAAATAAAGACTGTTTCTTATGGGTAAATCTTTTTGATATAGCTATTATAGATTTCAATGGAAAGTATTTTGCAAACGCTTTCAATGCAACATTAATTCATTTAGATAGAGAGGCAAACAAATGATAGATAGATGGATCGATGGATAGATACTGTTGATACTTAACAAGCATATTTTCTTGACCCATTCTTCTTCTTCATTTTATATTCCTATTAAGTCTTCCAACTTTTAGGTTTTTCCATTATGTTTTTGTTTACCCCCCCTTCCGGCCTATCTGTCATTCTCTGTGTTTTTGTAATCAGAGTAAATGAGCACTAAATTATTGCAGCAATTTCAGTCCTGGAACTCCAGACAGGACCAGACAGACACTGTGTGTGTGTGTGTGTGTGTTTGTTGTACGTGAGTATGCGACCAAATGGGGACATTTTCAAATACACTTGTTGCTCACCAATGGAGGACAAATAACGGATGCAGGTGTAGCTCTATTTCGGTTTTGTAAAATGGTTGATTAAGTTTTGATTTTACAGGAATGAGTGACGAATGCAGGGTGTTGCCTAATGTTACAGTCATGGATTGGGGTTGAATTAAAAATCAACCTTAATGTCCAATGTCCTGATAATTTTCAACTTGTGTGTGTGTGTGCGTGTGTGTGTGTGTGTGTGTGTGTGTCTACTTCTGTCCTGGTGGCTGTAATTTAATTACATTTTACCTTTTACAGCATGATATGAATACTTAGCATGTAGAGAGTTAAAGTATAAGATAATTAGGGAGCATAAAAGAGAATAACATAATACGAAGAAGAGTTCTATATTTACAAACTCTAAAAGCGTGCACTATGATCAGTTAAAATGATCATAGTGACTCACCAATGTATGAAAAACGAAATTCAACAATTCCAATTACATTTTTAAAACGCATTTGTAGCTACATTTAAATTGAATGCAGTTTTAATGTAACCTACATTGATACTTAACTTAATTGATACAAAAAATACAGAGAGGCCCCCTAGAGAGACTGGGCCTCGGGTTGTTCTGATGTGGAAAATCTGTGTTCAGATAGAAAATTTCCACTCCAGGATTTTGAGTCAGCCATGTAAATTTGTGAATTGGAAATAACCCAGAGGTCCAACTAATGAGGGAAATCAGTGCAGGGCTCGAGCAAAAACATGGCTGGACTCAAACTATTACGCATGTTTAATGTTGCTTTGCAGTGGAATTGCACTTTAAAACTGAGGTCTGTTAAAGGTAGGATGTTCGTCAACCCAGGCCTTATTTAAATGTTGGTTCCTATCATGTATTACTCTTTAACCTCGCTGAACTATCCATCTATCCACGCATCTATCGCTGGGTTCGCACATGCACTGCAACACTGAAATAATCCGGACATTACCCTGACTTCACCAAACCAGCACCCTAGTACAAAATCTAGGTAATGTCCGATTGAGTGGTATGTGTGAACACAGCAGGTAATTGTCTGGATCATTCACAGCGAGCGAGGGGGCATGTTGTGTGTTGATGACATCTCTATCATGCGGCAATTAATTTTATTTGCGGATCTTCGTGCATGGAGCATAGCTGCTTTGTACTCCCTTCTGCTTTCCTTTATATTCCTTTCCACTCTCTTGTTTATATTGTGGATACGTCCAAATACAAAGAGTATCAACAGCAAATAAAGATACATTTGTAGCCTTGTCCGCCATCTTGGGTGTGCTGTAAAACTCTGCAGCGTCAGTGAGTCATGGCCTGCCTCCTGCATGCTCTACCCAGGCTCCGCCCCTCATCTAAACCAAACAGATTACTTCCAGGTGGTGTAAAAACGTCTCACACGAACAACCTCCAGTTTTTTGGACAATGTCCAGAGTGCATGTGTGAAAGCAGCTTATGTGTCTCTTGCACCATTATGCGTTGTCTATCTGAACTTGATTATATTATTAAATGAAAAATGTAATGGAAAAATTGCAGAAAGAAGATGGAAAACACCCAGGGCTGTATGCATTGTGTAACAATCGAATCCTTGTGACAGTGCCTCCGGGTAAGGGGGGTGGGGGGGCGTACTAGGGCGCGATTTGGGTCCGGGGTGGGGTCCACATGGCGGCTGCTCGGCCTGCTCTACCCCTGCGTTGATCGCGTTGTGCTTTGCCCATCTCTCCCAGTGCCAGAACTCAAACTCAGTACATACACCACACAATAGGCCTAGGGTTTGCGAGATGGGTGGGGTGCGAGCTATGTGGGTGGCGATGTGGGGGCGGTTGTGATCTTGCCCGTCACGCTCTGGCCCTGACGTGCTTCACATCTGTCCTGAAATTTTAATACCAATCATATTAACTTCGAACACATACACATAGGATGGCCATAATGATGGGTTTCCATTGACCAAACATATTCTCCATCCATTTGGAGAAGGGGTTGTATATTCCTGAGTTTTCTGCTAATTCGGCTGGCAGGCAGCGCATATTTGACAGTGCTTGCGTGACCGAGCCGTCAGGGGCTGTGTTATTGGGGATGAAGGTGCAGCAAACGTCGCAGGGGCGAGGCAGAGGACAAGAATGCGAATGGAGCTTCGGACAGGGACGCGACCAAAGCTACCGAGGCTCGAAGAAAACACCAAACCAGGGTGACGACGACCGCGACATTGGTCCAGAGAATGCCCCGAACCACGTCGACGGCAAAGGCGCTACCCCAAACCCAACCAGCACGCCCAGTCGGCCCAGTCGGATCTGACTGATCTCCTGCCGTCACGACAGATGAGGTGTCCACGGGGGGTAACGTACAGACACTCACACACACCGCACCTACACTCGCTCCATGCAAAGAAGACGCGCTTGACACTGATACACTGCCTGCGTTGCTACGTCAGAAAATTGCATTATTAGAAAACTCCCCCTCTGGTGAGCCATCTGTGATTCCTCAGCTTATCAGAAAATGCCTACCATAACGTGCCACGTACCACTCACGCCGGGCGGGGGCCTGGTCGGCTGCGGTGGGGCGGGCGGCTCGGGCGCGGTGTCGGTCTGTCACCGTGGGCCGTGATCCGGGCCCGCAGTCCGTGCTTTGCGCCCGTGGCCCGGGTTCTGTGCCGGCGGCTGCGTCTTGTGCCTGCGCCCAGGGGTTGGTTGTATGTGTGCGCCCCTGGGGCGCAGGGCCTCCTCGTGCTCCCTGGGACTTGGTCATGCTCCTCGGGCTGGGCGAGGGAGTTGCTCCACGGCCCTCTGGCTTCTCTTCTCTCTTCTTCTTCCGTGGCCGCAGGGCCGGGTACCCGGGGATCTCCTGCAGCCGGGGGTTGTTCGCGGGGCTGTGGAGTTCGGGGGGCTTCGGGGCCCCTTGCGCTGCCTGGAGGCGCCGCAACATAATACCGACCTTCTACACCAGTACCAATGGGGATACGTCATGTACACTCACCGGTGGACAGCTTACACACATACACACAGCCACGCATGCATGCACGCACACTTGCACACACGCACCCCTGCTTGGAGTGCACCCCAGCAACCGGGGGTGCTTTCCTCTCCTTTCCTCCCTTATTTGCTGCCATAACTTTGACAGGAGGAGGCCACGGGACCAGTTGTATTTCCAGTTTTCCTGGACCTAATTCAGTTTTTCAATACATGTTTTTGTGTGAATGTTGTTTGTTTCTATGTTTATTTGTCTCACCGTGGTGATTCTCCCCCTCTTGGAGTAGTGATCAATTGTTTATAGATCCAAACATGATGAATAGTTCTCCAAAAAGGGGGGTTCTGGTGGCTCTCCATAACCAAAACGGTGCTCTTGTCATGCTACAGGGCATCCACAGGACAGAGTTAATTCAGCAGTTCTTGATGATTTAAGAATTAATAAAGAGTTGCATTGCAGGTTGAGAACTTGAACTCCTCTTGGAGACTAACTCTGTCCTGGATGCAAATGGAATACAAATACTCTGTGTTGTATGCCCAGCATGCTGACAGCACAAAAAAAAAAAAAAGAAGATAAACGTCTCAGCTTTCTAGTGGACTCTTGCGCCACTCAATCTGTTATTCAAAGCAAGGAGATATGTTTAAGATTAAGCGGCCACTCCTCATGGTCTACCAGCGCGAGTGGTCGAACGGTTTTAGAAAATTTCTCTACCCACGCCTGTTGCACTTGGCACACGGACGGTGAACGGACCACAAAGCACTCTTTTTTGATATCTGCTTTGTACCCTACTAAACCTAGGGGGTAGGGAGGGACCTGATGTGTTCGCTCGGCATCTCCATCACCTCCACACCCAAAGGCTAAGGGTTGTGGCGACGCCGACAGATCACACACATGTCTGCCTCGACGCAGACCCTCCGCTGTATGCCTACCAGTGGTGGACGGGTGCCGCCGCTGGCAGCAGACTGTCACGTGCCGCGGCATCATTTGTTAATCCTGATTCCGATCACATGTCCGCCGAAGATCTCCACTGCACCTCGCACGTACACCGCGGACCAGACAAAACATACGAGGACGAGTTTTATCGTCAACAAACTGACCGCCTCGTCACATCTGATATCTTTTTCGATTCAGAGCCATACGCCTCGACCCCGACCAACAGTTGCTGTTTACCGTCCCGGATTCGGCCCCACATGTCTCTATTTCCAAATCTCTACATGAAACATGGCAACACCTGGGCACCTTTACGCACCGCTGCGTTCAGGCCTCTGACTGGGGGCCAAACGTCACACACTCGCAGTGTCTTTTTTCTCCTCAGACGAATTCGTTTAAACTACCATTCGTCGCACCGCTCTCCACTGTCCGAACCGTTCAGCTCGTGCCGGACGAGGCCTCCACCGGTCGTTACCTATCCAAACCGTCAACACCTTCCGACATCTCCCCATTGCTGGCCCAAGTCCCACCCACAGGGTGGGTGGGACTTGGGCCACTTAAAAACTGTCCCCCGGTGCACATCAAACCCAAATCCTCTTTCCGCCCATCACAAAAACAATATCCATTGCAACAGGAAGATGTCGATGGCATCACCCCCGTCTTTGAGTCTCTCCTTGATGTGGGAATTATCATCCCATGTGACGACTCCCCTGTCCAAACACCTATATTCCCAGTCAAGAAAATCCGACTTCAAGGGCAACCCACCGAGTGGCGCGTTGTCCAAGACCTGCAGGCCGTTAATGCGGCCATTTACCCCCCGGCTCCGAATGTTCCTAACCCATACACTATCATGAGTCAAATCCCTTCGGGATCCACTTGGTTTTCTGTCATTGACCTCTCCAATGCTTTTTTCTCTGTCCCAGTCCACCCAGACTCCCAGTTTTGGTTCGCCTTCCACTTCGCTGGAAAACGCTACACCTGGACGTGCCTCTGCCAGGGCTTAACCTGCAGCCCCACCCTCTTCTGCGAGGCTCTCGCCCACAGCCTCGCCCCCCTCATCCTTTCTGAGGGAACGGCCCTCCTGCAGTATGTGGACGACCTTCTCATCGCCGCTCCCACGAAGGCCCGGTGCGAACAGGACACCCTCACACTCCTGCGGCACCTCTCATCTGAGGGTCATAAGGTTTCTCTAAACAAAGTTGTCTCCCAGAAGGTGGTCTTCCTTGGTCACGTCATCACCCCTCAGGGGAAAACTTTGTCCCCCGCCAGAATCCAGGCCATCATCGACGTCCCCAGACCATATAACAAAAAGAAAATGCTCTCTTTTCTTCGCACCATTTCATCCCCATTTTTTCAGCCTTCGATCGCCCCCTCGGGGAAATCACCCTGTCCCGCAGCCTTATGGCCTCTTCTCCACTAACATGGACCGAGGACACCTGCACCGACTTCGGGGCCCTTAAGGTGGCCCTCCAGACGTCTCCAACCTTGGGGATTCCAGACCCCCTTCGGCCCTTTGTCCAGTTCGTGGACGAACGCCAGGGCAGCATGACATCTGTCCTATTACAAAAACATGGCGACGCCCTCAGGATGTGGGCTTCTTCTCATGTTTATTAGATCCGGTGGCTCGTGGCCTTCCTCCTTTTGGCTTTGCGGCCCTCACCTACATCAGTTCCTTCCCCAGTCTTGGTCTGGCGTTTGCGCCCTCGTTAAACTACGTCCCGCCATTACCATACTGGATAAATTACTTCATACCGCGCATTATTATCCCCATTATCGCCATCCCGCCACCAACGGCCACCATATCGCCGGAAGAGAACTCACGTCAGGCGCTGTAAAATACTTATCCGGAGTCCTCCCCTGCTGGGGTGCAGTCAATAACGCCCACAATGTCGACGCTCTCAACATGCGTTTAGAGAACCTCACCACACTTGTCACTGACGGCTCCTCTGCTGTCACTCCCTTTATGACAGCCACGCGTAATATGTTACTACAACACCAAGCCGCCCTCGACATCATCCTAGCTTCCAGTGGCGGCCTCTGTCATGTTATCGGCGATTCGTGCTGCACCTGCATTCCAGATGCAACCGGCAATATCTCCCATACGATTACAGAGCTTAACTCCCTTCTCGCAGATATGAAGGCTGACGACGTCCCTCCTCCCTCGGGGTGGGACTGGTGGTCCTGGCTCACAGACGGCGGCTGGCGTCTGTGGCTCCTTCGTGCCGGCGTCATCGTCGTGCTGGGCTTGGGCCTCCTTTTGGTTTTATCATGTTGTATTGTTCCCCTCGCTCGTGCGGCCGTCACAAAACTTGTTTCTTCCACTTTCGTTCGTTACTCTGCCATTCCACAGATGGACGCCCCCTCCCTCGATGATCCCTTTCCCCTATCCCTCCCCGACTTCGACTCAGATGATGACATTTCCACAGTTTGCTAGGGACCTCCGTCCCTCTCCCCTTTATGATGGGTTCTCTTAAACCTTTGGGTGTGAGTCCCTGGATGTTCTCGGGTTCGCCAATCAGAATCAGAATCAGAATCAGAAATACTTTAATAATCCCAGGGGGGAATTACTAACAGCCAACAGAGGTTTTCTACATATCTGACGATTATCTGCTTATTTTTCGAGTGTTAATACTTTGATAACATGTTTGCCAAGCACTATCTGAACAGCATGCACCCTAGGCAAGGACGCACTATTCCCATAACAAAGAACACCTGTGACCCGCTAGCAGAACACACAAAGACACATAGTCGAAGACAAATCCTTACAAGGACTTCAAGGTCATTAACAGATGGGGCAGTGCATCACCCCACCCCAACTGTCTCACACATCGCACCACATATATACATGTGTACTTCCTGTATCCAGCAGGACGGGTGAGCTCGACTACAGGCTGCATCCTGCCATTCGCTCTCTCCCGCTCCTCTCTTTGCAAAGACTAACTCTGTTCCTCTCAAATAAATATACACGCAACAAAGAATTTGTTCACGATCCTTTATTACAGAAATTACCACGACAGTATCATCGTCAGTTACTACTCTAGCTACAACATTGGCAGAAAAGGATGTTACAACAACGATGATGACAACTTCTACGTCTGTAATTCATGGTAATCATACAAGTGAGGTTGTGAGGATGAGATCCACTACCAATAAAACAATGACAACTTTTTCGCTGTCTATGAAGTCTGTAGATAAGACGCTGACACCTATCACTACATCCCCATCATTTAAGAAGTTGGTAAATATAACACAGAAGCCTATTGTGAAGGTGGAAATAAATTTGAACAATAACAAGGAGAGCTCTGTAATTAGAGAGCCAATTGCTGAGGAGATTGATAGGGATTCAGGTGAAATAGTTCAGATGACTATGTCGGATGTGGTCAATGATTTTCTTGATGCTGAGTGGACATCAAAAGACACAACTAAACTCTTCATGCTTTACACAAGCGAGAAACCGTGTGGAAAGCATATGGGTTTGATTCCTTGGTGCTGCAAATAGCAGACCTGTGGGCAAATAGAAATCTGTGGTTACAACAGATAACTCACTCCGTTAGAATGACTACTAATTCGAATTGTCCATGTGTGGTGAGAGTTCCAGCTCCGGGCACATGGCCTTCAATTCTAGCGACGGTACCGGAACCTTTGACCCTGAATTTCAAAGTAATGCATTATCGTGGCAGCTATTCAAACAACAAGCAGCGAATTAAATATGGATGGCTGTGTCGGTCAATCTATTTAGACCTAGACGTAGGTGTTCCTGGTTTAAAGAATTATCATATTTAAATCTTCTTGATAAGTATGAAGATATTCAAACACTAATACCTGATGCTATGGAAGTGACACCTGCGAAAGGTAGAGCTTGTTTTTGTTCCAATGATACTTATGGTGGAGATGGTTTATGGTTTATGGGAATATCAGAATGTGAAAGTGACATGATGCAATTTGGACAAGGTGTACAAAGGATGGTTGATGACACATATACAGTAACCTTTCATGCACCACATCATCGACAGAGTAAAACTTTAAGCGTAAAGAATCAAACTTTACCGGGTAATGTGACTATAGGAACATTTAAAGATGTTGGTGGGTATGTGATGATAAAGCATACTTATTTCTGCCATATGGGTGTATTGGATGTTGCTATATGGCACAGTTGAAACTTCCTTATGATGTTTTTGTTATCCGGAAGCGACAAGAGCCAGATGAGGGTAACTCTACAAAGACTGCCGAAAGTAGGGAGAAAAGGGACTTGGCACAGTTTCACAATTTGGAATCTTATCATTGGAGGATATCTTTAGGAGAAAAATGGGCCATAGAATTATTTCCATGGTATGGGGTCACATTCTTAACTGATCATATTGATAATATCACATATATCCTACAAGGTTTTGCAAATGAGACCATAAGAGGTTTTGAATATTTGTCAAACACCCAGGGGGTGCACGGGGCTTATATTTTGGCCAAACAAGGTGGCCTCTGTGGGCTTTAAATCTAACTGGAGATGCCTGTTATACGTTGATCCCTGATGTCGCCGATAGCATGACTAATGTCATAGATGTGTTGAAACTTATAAGGGATGCGTTTGGGCCATCACTAGGAGCTATAGTAGTTCAGATTCTGGGGGCCGCTCTTCTTTCACTGTGTGCGATGTTTTGTTTTTGTACGGTGTTGTCGACCTTTGCTAAGGCCATGATATTGAGATGGGTAGGAGCTGTAATGCCGGGAGAAAATGTTCAGATGCCACTTTTGGGTGGTAATGACATCAGTGAAGATGAGGAGGAAATAGTGATGAAGGAGGAGCTAACTCTAGTAGAGAAATATCCATTTTGAATATCTGAAAATTTATAGACAAAGCGGGTAAACAGAAAATGTTAATCATATATTGGAATAATGTTAAAGTATAATGCATAAGTGAAATTATTATACTGTATTTGGTGTTTGTGTAAGATACTAGCTGGTGATTTTTTTCTATCAGGACCAGTCAGTGGGTAGCTGTGTCCAGAGATCCTAACAGCCTAATGGACTTGAACACTCAAAAGTGGACATTCAAAATGGAGGATGAAAATGGACGGCAGACCCTGAATGAGGACATCATTATCAGGGGTGTCGAGTGAAATATCATTAAAAGTTAATGGTGTTAAAAAGCAACAGTTCAATAAATACATATGTGTCATGCATGTTTATATAATATTGGAGTTTGTTTATTACAATGTAACCTGTATTATTGGTTAATATTTTGTATTCTACACTAGATATTTTTAGCGAGACATATTACTATGATTTAGTATTGTTTTCTTTGGAGGTTTCTGTAACAGGGTGAAGTGAATACATTGGGACCTCAGGTTTTTTTTTTTTTATCGGTCTTGAGGGACATTGCTGTTAGGCAGGGAAAGGTCCACTGGAGGGTCCGATGGGTTGACCAGCCTGACTTTGGACACATTTTTTTATTTATTTCTGAGGTTCAAAATGTATGCATTTATATGCAACATCCTTTACAGTTTCTTAATTCTTCTTTTTCTGTTAATTGATTTGGAGTACAATAGGTGGTTGCCTGGGGCAGAGGGACCGTGAGAGAATTTTCCTGTCTAGATTGTTTGATGGATGTATTAAAAAAGGAAGCTGCCAGATGGGTTTTTCACTCTCACACTCCACAAATTTACTGTATTGCTACAACTAAGCATGGTCAGAAGGGTATATTATAATCATTTTGATTGTTAGTATGTGATTTATTTTAAGCCAATTAACACCATAAGTTCATTTCTCTTCTCTCGGTCGAGACTTTGTGTAGTCTCGAAGGGGGGAAATATGAGTTGTCTGGAATGTTTGAGGTCCCATGAAAGTCCACATTGTATAATATAATTACTAACAGATGTTGCCAGGGGTCTCAAGAGAGAGAGCCCATTGCCAGGGTCTCCAGTCATAAGGGAGGTGGAATGTGCTTAGATGTATGTCAGTCAGCTGAACTGTGACCCATAGATTGGAATCAGATGGGCTACGTTGTCTCTGTACAAGCATAAAGGACACTCACTAGTTCCATTCGGGAGGGAACCATTTGACTTCTGTTCTCTCCCAGACATCCATGGCAAGTCTGGTTTGATGCTGTTCTTACTTGTAATAAACGTATAATTATAATCAAGTCAGCGTCAGCGGAGACTCCTTCTTCATCAACAAATCATCGACAACAAAGAAACTACACTACGAAGAGGACAGCTACTCCGGGTCAGATCTTCTCTCCACCAATATCTTTCTACTCTTGTAGATTAACAGCAACATTTGACCATTTCTCACCAAAACCAACAAACAATTATTTTGAAATGACAAATAAATGTTTCAGTCTCAGATAATGTAACAGTGAAAACTTGTATCTGCAGAGTCACGGAAAGGACACTGTTTTGGTACAGTTGGGTTCAGATCACTGGCAAATGCATTGACTCCAAGAGAGCCATGTAATATTCTCCACTGGAGAGCACCTGCTCTCTTGTTTAAAGGAGCCTTGTACAAGACCCTCCACACAGGCATGATGCTGTTCTCTGTCCTCAGGTACTCTCTCTACACTGTGTTCCGCCTTCTATTTAAGTTATTTTTGTTCAAGACTTTGACATAATGTTTGGAAAGTATCTTACCCTTCACCATGTACAAATCTATTTATTTTGTCATTTTAAAACTCTCTGTTGTCTCTTTAAAATCCTATAAAACAGGATTAAAACCAAGCTCTGGAAAAGGGCCATTTTTGATGGGAAGTTGCCATAGTCCCTCAGCATCTCCAGCTCCTCCTATGAAAGTCTTTTAATCCACATGTTTAGAATGGCCCTTGTGTGCCTTGTGGATCTGAGGTTTAGCAGTTGAGTTGCTGTCTGGGTGTTGTGGAGTCCTGGTCCTGCTGCATCTGTTATGTGGTGTAGCGTAATGCTCCCAGTGGAAACCAGTCTCTGGAAAAGTTCTGGTGTGTGGTGTGGTCCTGGAAATCCAACCTTGCTCTGTGGATTAGAGGCTCCTCCAGTCCAGTCAAAATCCAGTCCTAGCACACCTATCCTTCTTAAAATACTGCTTTTTAGCTTCCTTTTTAGGCAGCCGAAAAGTTGTAATCCTGCTATTCAAGTGGATCAGCCCCTGTCTTCCTTCCTCTTTTCTCAAAAATAAAACACTCTGAGATACCTTGTGGAGTTTGTCCCAACAAAAAAAATTAACCATTAGAGACTGAATTTTCTTAATCGGACCTGCAGGGGGCTCCAAACAGGCTACCCTGTGCCACAGTACAGAGGCAACCAAGTTATTTATGAATAAAATAAAAACCTTCCTCTATTAGACATCTTGGATAGCAGCCACTTCAACTTCAACCTCCTCTCGACTTTTTCTGCGACTCCTTCCCAATTTTTCTTGGGAAGCAGTCTGTTCATCCACAGGGTAAACTCCTTAATATTTTAAACCAGTCTTACTCCATCTGAGACCTCCTGGTAGTTTAGCATTGCTCTTCTCCCAATTTACTTCTGCAGCTGAAATAGTACCAAAATCTTTTACTATTTCTACCAGTTTTCCAACGTCATCTTCTTTGTTTGTAAAGACAATTATGTCGTCAGCATAAAACACATTTCATACTAAAATCAGATAAAAGCAGTCCTTCTCAAACATTTTGGATCTCTTGTAACATTGGTTCAATGGATAATGACTACAACATGCTAGATAATGAGCAACCCTGTCTGATCCCCCTGTGCACATTAAAAGGTCAACACAGACCCCCATTGATCTTCAGTACACTCTCAATGCCCTTGATACAAAACCTTGACCTTGGAAGTGAGACCTATGCTGAGACCAAACCTTTCCAAAGTTTTCCTAAAGTATTGATGCTCAACCTTATCAAACACGTTTTGCTGGTCTAACAAAATGAGACCAGTAGCTAAATCCAATGAACCAGAGACTTCCAAAATGTCCCGAATCAATAATATATTGTGTAGGATGGACCTACCAGGCACGCAGTACGTGAGGTCCTGATGCATGAGCTCTGCGATTACCTTCCTCAGTCTGTTTGCCAGCACCTTGGAACGGAGCTTGATTATTTTTTTATTTTTTATTTTATTTATTTTTTTAACCTGTGCTGTCAGCATGCTGGGCATAGAACACACAGTATTTGTATGCCATTGCATCCAGGATAGAGTTAGTCTGCAAGTGAAGTTCAAGTTCTCAACCTGCAATTCAACTCTTTATTAATTCTTAAATCATCAAGAACTGCTGCAATAACTCTGTCCTGTGGATGCCCTGTAGAATGGCAAGAGCACAGTTTTTGGTTATAGAGAACCACCACCAACCCCCCTCTTTGGAGAATTTTTTCATCATGTTTGGGTCTATAAACAACTGATCACTACTACAAGAGGGGGAGAATCACCCCGGTGAGACAAATAAACATAGAAACAAACAACATTTACACAAAACATAAACATTGGATGACAACATGAAATGAAAAACAGTGAATAAGGTCCAGGAAAACTGGAACTACAACTAGGAATGCAACGAGGAGAGTGCTGGGGTGTACTTGAAGCAGGTATATATGTACGTGTGTGATGTTTGTGTTTGTGTGTGTGTATGTGTGTGTGTGTGTGTGTATGTGTGTGTGTGTGTGTGTGTGTGTGTGTGTGTGTGTGTGTGTGTGTGTGTGTGTGTGTGTGTGTGTGTGTCTGTGTGTGTGTCTGTGTGTGTGTGTAAGATGTCCTCCGGTGAGTGTACATGACTTATCCCCATTGGTACTGATGTAGAAGGTCAGTATTATGTCGCAGCGCCTCCAAGCAGCGGAAAGGGCCTCGAAGCCCCGCCGAACTCCGCAGCCCTGTAGACACCCTATGGCTGCAGGAAAGCCTCAAGTACCCTGCCCTGCGGCCAATGAAGACCCCCGGGCCCCCAGAGAAGCTAGAGGCTCGTGAAGCAACCCCCACGCCTAGCCCCGAGGAGCATTACCCAGTCCCAGGGAGCACGAGGAGACCCCGCAGCCCAGGGGCGCACACATACAACCAGGTGCAGGCACAAGACGCAGCCGCCGGCACAGAACCCGGGCCACAGGCGCAAGGCACGGACAACAGGCCCGGATCCCGGCCCCACGGTGATAGACTGACACCTCGCCCGAGCCGCTCGCCTAACAGGCCAGCCGGCAGGACCCCCATGCCCACCCACACCCTGCGCAAGGGGGAGGCCCGCTCCACTGTAGCTAACCAGATGCCCCACCTGGCGTGAGTGCCAAGTGCCCATACACGTAGCAGCACGTGCCCAGCGCGGGGCACCTCGATGTTACTCACCCCCCACCCCCACCACCACTCAGACCACCTAACTCCCCCGTGGGGCCCCGGGATCCCCCACGAACACAGGCCTACGCACCACAGATGTCCCCAGAGCTGCCCAGGCATCCACCCAACCGCAGAGCCCCGTCAGGCCAGGAGGACCCCCACATGCCCAAAAGCGCGACGACATTGCACCGACTTAGGAAGACTCAAGTACTAAATAATGGTGTTATGTTAGTGATAAAAGTTCATTAAATTAATTTCATTAAATGAATCAACATTGTTTTTGGATATTGCCAATAGTTTTTTCCATTGAGATGTAATCTATTAATAACTGCAACCATTGGGATGTGGTGAGATTAGGACAGGAGCTTGATTCTGTGCAGAGCAGAGATACCGGTTACCAGTTCTTTATCTCTTCGAGGTCGCCTTTTTTTGGTGAAAGGGTTAAAACCACCCTCCTGCAGCTCAGAGGTAAAACCATTTCATTTTAACTTTCAAAATAAAAACATTTATAACATCTCTGTTTAGTTCCTCCCAAAAGGTTTTTTAAAACTCTGCCCCCCTCCATGCTCTGCAGTGAGATCTACAGCTTCTCTGGAACCCCTCCCCTCCATGTTTGTCTCCCCAGAGACCAGGGGCCGGTTGCTGCAGAATGAGTTAAACAACTCTCCACATATTCACTGCTGTGAATATGTGGGGAGTGAGGAGAATCAGTGTATAACTGCACAGCTCTGCCACATATCTCTCTGGGATCCCTCAGCTCCTGTCCACTGACAGTGTGCAAAGCGTGGATAAGTCTGCTTTGACCCTTTTTTCTTCTCCAAACTGAAGAAGAACTTGGAAGGTTTGTCCATAAGGTTCTGAGACTTAAATCGTGACTGGACCAGCGCCCCCTGTACTTAAGTGCCAAGTAGGTCCACTAGAGCGTCTTTTTTAGACTAGTTACTTAATATGTCCTCGATCACCTGCAGAAGCTAATAAACCCAGCAGTTCCACTATCTTGGTCTCTAGATCCTTCATAGACCTGGTGATGTCTTCTGTAGCATTGAGAGTGTACTGCTGACAGAGTTGCTTAATCTCTGTTTCCCACAGTCCCACCATTGTCTAAGAGGTAAAATCCTGCTTCCAAAACATCCAGAAAATTGTTATCACTCAGTAGGGTGCAATTAAAATGCCAATAAGCACTTTTGGGCTTTACTTTTGAAATTTAAACCTCACACAAGACCAAAGAATGGTCGGTAAAAGAGACAGGCAACATAATACACAATTTAAAAGTGTTGCAATTATGTTTAAAGCAATAAAACCTGTCTAGCCTTGCCAGGGAAATAAAATTGTCCCTGGTGTGTGCCCATGTGTATTGTCCTTTATCAATGTGTATACTCCTCCAGACGTCTACCAGCCCATGCACCCCCCTCAGCTCTACCGTGGCTCGTCTGGATGCAGCGTGAGGTGATTTCCGTCATTTTCTGTACGGTTAAAATCTCCTCCTAAATAAACAAAACCTCCTCTTGATTGCAACTGTTTACATATATCCTAAACATATTTAAAAGCAGTACTCTGTCAAGGCCTTTAGTGGGAGTATACACATTGATCAAAACAACAGTAAAACACCACCATCATCCTGCCCTCACACACATGTTCAACGGTAAAAGATAAAGGGGTAAAACTCTGAGAGAATGAAACCCCCACCACGCCGCTGGTTGAGGTCACGTGGCTGAGAATCACTTCCCTTCCCTACTAACTGTTACTGAAACCACCTTTCTCTTTGCTCCACATCTGGGTTCAGACTGAGGCAACAAATAACTCCTTGTCTTCAAAATATTCTAAGACTTTAACGGCCTTCTGGTTTTTTGTTTCCTGCAGGAACTGATTAATTTTATCAATGCAATATGCACCTCTGGTCTTTTGGTTGCATGGGACCTTGTCATCTGCGGTCTGACTCTCGCTCTCAGCAGATTCCTCCTCCATACTGGAGTCAGACATTTTTTTTCATGTTGTTTTCCTTTTGCTCATCCTGTCACTTTTTTCACCTCTGAACCAATGTTACTTTTGTTTTTCCTTTTTAGGCGAGGTGCAGTAAATAGGGACTCCTCCATCGTCTCCTCATCCTAACTGCCTCCTGTCAGCACTACTCTGGTCACAGTAGCTGTCAGAGCACCATCCTCCATTTTTCTTTCCAACCAACACCACCGGCCTCTCCCTGGGCTCCTGCAGTGCTGTCACCTAGACCATCTCCTGTGAGACACAACATAAACCTCAGGTTCTTTGCATCCGGACAACATTTTTTTCCAGGTGGAGACTATTTTTCTGTGTCTTGACAGTTCCCTGATCAGAATCTTGTTGCTTATAAATGGTGGGACATTGAACAGAGTCACACACGGGGAAACGAACACATCGTTCACTGTGTCGTACCCTGTTCACCTTTTCCACAAAGTCTAAAAAAACAACAACAAAAAAAACAACTATTCACTAATCACAGGTTTAAAATGAGGGAATTATCCCGAACAGAGCATAGCACCTCAACAACACTCCCTACAAAAGTGTCCAATTTGCCAGTCAGTTTGTAAAACTCAAACTGGGGCTGAGAGTAGACCAATCATCATCTAAGAGAGAAGAGGTTAAAAGGTGCTAATGCCATTGTGGCTGCAACTAACACTCTGGGAACTTTTTTTTCAAGATTAAGCTTAACCACAAAATTGTGTTAGGATCACGGCAAGGAGGGACCCGGAACAGGAAGGATCCAGGGCAGGAAGGATCCAGGTTCCGGGTGGAGAGACGGGGAACCGGGCTGGACGGGGCAGGGCGGACATACTTGAACGGGTAGAGAAGACAGGCAGGTTAGGATGAAGACGAGACACTGGGATAAACAGACACGGATCTATGGACTAGGAAGGAGCCAGGAGAATACGAAAACAGGTAGGTTCGCTAACGATCTGGCGATGAGTGACTGGGGAGCTGGAGAATAAATACTGTGGTAGATCAAGGTAATAGATCCCTGGTGTGGAGAATAAGCCGGAGGGAGGAGCAGCAGAGGAGGAGAGAGCGGCCTCTAGCGGCACTGGGAGGCCATGGGCTTGACAGTACCCCCCCCTCTACGGACACCACCTGGCGGACACCTGGAGCCGGGTGGATGTGTTCTGTTGAATTCCCGGATGAGGGAGGTGTCCAGGATGTGTCTCCGGGAAACTTTCCTCAGGACTGTACCCCTCCCAGTCCACGAGGTATTGCAGGCCCCTCTCCCTCCGGCGCACATCCAGCAGGCGCCGGACTGTGTATGTAGGCGGGGTGGTCATCGACGGTGCGGGGGGTGGTGGGGCTGTGTGGGAGGGGAGAGGGAAATGGAGACCACAGGCTTGAGCAGAGACACGTGAAACGTGGGGTGGACACGGAGGGAGGGAGGGAGACATACGGCCCAGGAGTTTATGATAGATTCTATAACAAAGGGGCCAACATACCGGGGGGCGAGTTTCTGGGAGTCCACTTTAAGGTCCTTTGTGGAAAGCCACACTTCCTGGCCAGGCGCGTACGCGGGTGCATGAACCCGGCGCCGATTCGCCTGCTGCTGGGACCGGGTAGATGCCTGGAGCACGGCCGAGCGAACCATGTCCACCGGCAGCGGCGGATGTGGGCCTGAACCGAGGGCACCGTGATCTCCGCCCCCTGGGAAGGGAACAGAGGGGGTTGGAAGCCCAGGGAACAGTGAAATGGGGACAGGCCGGTGGACGCGTTGACCAGGGTGTTGTGGGCATATTTGGCCCATGGGAGCTGGTCACTACAGGAGGAGGGGTTGGTGGCCGTGAGGCAGAGGAGCATGGCCTCCACCACCTGGTTCGCCCGCTCAGTCTGGCCGTTGGTCCGTGGATGGAAGCCAGAAGATAGACTGACCTGTGCCCCCAGGGCCGAGCTTAAGGCACACAAGACCTGAGAGATGAACTGTGGGCCTCTGTCCGAGACCATGTCTGTGGGGATGCCGTGTCGCCTGCAAGACCTCGGCCACCAGCAGCTCCGCTGTCTCCTTGGCAGATGGTAACTTGGGCAGGACGAGGAAGTGGGCTGCCTTTGAAAAACGGCCAACCACTATGAGGATGATGGTCTTGCCACTGGATGGTGGGAGGCCAGTGACAAAGTCCAGGGCGATGTGGGATCAAGGGTGGTTCGGGATGGGTAAGGGACGGAGGAGACCGGCGCATGGTCGGGTGGAGGTCTTACTCCGGGCGCAGATGGAGCAGGTGGAAACAAAGGACTGGGTGTCAGGAACCAGGGCCGGCAACCAGTCGGTCTGCTGGATGGCGGGCAGTGTGTGAGTGGCCCGGGGGTGGCAGGTGAGGCAGGATGTGTGAGCCCTCTGCAGGGCCTGGGAACGAGCAGAGTTGGGGACAAACAGACGGTTGGGGGGTCTGGTACCTGGGTCGGGTTGATGCTCCTGTGCTTGGGTTACCAGTGACTCGATCTCCCACATGAGCGTAGCGGCAAAACAGGTGAGAGGTAGAATGGGGTCTGAGTCTGCAGTGTTCTCCTTCGCCACGAACACGTTGGACAGGGCATCGGGTTTAGTGTTCCTGGTGCCTGGGCGGTACACCTGAGAGAAGTTGGAGCGGCCGAAGAATAGCGCCCACCTGGCCTGTCAGGAGTTGAGTTGCTTCACTGTCCGGATGTAGGCCAGGTTCTTGTGGTCTGTCCAGACGAGGAATGTGTGGTTTGCTCCCGTCACTGGCTCCCATCACCATCCAGTGAGACTGCCAGGACCTCCCGGTTGCCCACGTCATAGTTCCTTTCAGGTGGAGTGAGCCTACAGGAGAGAAATGTGCAGGGGTGGAGCCTACCATCAGTTGGGGAGCACTGAGACAGCACAGCTCGTACCCCCGTGTCCGAAGCGTCCACCTCCACTACGAATTGGAGGTTGGCATCAGGCTGGGTCAGGACGGGGGCTGACGTAAAGCGGCTCTTGAGTTTGTGGAACGCGGCCTCGGCTGCGGGAATCCACTGTACCACGGTGGAGGTGAGGGCCAAGAGTGGAGCGGCGATGCGGCTGAAGTTCCGGATGAAACACCGGTAGAAGTTTGCGAAGCCGAGGAAGCGTTGGAGTTGTCTCCTGCAGTTGGGGTTTGGCCACTCTGCCACTGCAGCCACCTTCTCCGGCTCCATCTCCATCCTCCCTTGGCCAATGATGAACCCTAGAAAGGACACAGATGGCACATGGAAGACACACTTCTCAACTTTCATGAACAGGCGGTTCTCCAGGAGCCACTGCAGGACCAGGCGTACGTGCCTCTCGTGTTCGATGGCGGACTGTGAAAAAAACAAAATGTCATCCAGATAGACAAAAACAAATAGGTTTAGCATGTCCCGGAGGACATCGTTGATTAGGCATAACCAGGTACTCTAAATGTCCGAGCAGGATGTTGAAGGCCGTGTCCACTCATCCCCGTTGCAAATGCTGACCAGGTGGTAAGCATTGCGGAGGTCGAGTTTGGAGAAGTGGGTGGCCCCCCGGAGGGGGACGAATATTGAGTCAATCAGGGGCAAGGGATACCCATTTTTTATGGTGATGTAGTTGAGCCCCCTGAAGTCAGTGCAGGGATGGAGGGTCTTGTCTTTCTTCGCCACAAAGAAAAACGCTGCGCACAGCGGTGATGACAAGGGGCGGATGATCCCGGCGGCGAGGGAGTCCCAGATGCAAGTCTCCATGGTTTCTTGCTCTGGCCAAAAGAGGTTGTACAGTCAACTGCAGGGGAGAGGGGCGCCTGGCAGTAGGTCAATGGCGCAGTCATAGGGGCGGTGAGGTGGTAGAGACAGCGCACCCTGCTTGCTGAAGATCGGGGCCTGATCCAGATACTGCTCAGGGATGGAGGACAGGTCGGGGTTCTTGGGTAAGCCGGCGGAGTGTCAGGCAAGGGGGCCATCGGAGTGAAGGCAATGGTCGTGGCAGTGGGTGCTCCACATGGTAATCCTACCGGTGAGTCAGTCAATCTGGGGGTTGTGGACCTGGAGCCAGGGGTACCTCAGAACCAGGGGGTTTTGGGACGAGTTCATAAGAAAGAATACCATAGTTTCCCGGTGGTTCCCGGATAGTAGCAGCTCGAGGGGGATTATCTGGTGCTCAATCCGGGTCAGGTGCAACCCTGTCAGACCCTTGACCTCCAATGGTGTGGAGAGAGGAAAGGGCGTCAAGCCCAGGTGGCGCGCCACTCCCAGATCCAAGAAGCTCTTGTCCACGCCGGAGTCTATAAGGGCTGAAAGTGGAATCGTCAATTCCCGCCAGGAGAGGACGGCCGAAAGCAAAGGGCGGACGGGGAACTGGGAATGGAGTGACTGGAAAATATCTCCACTGAGGAGTCCGATCCTCCTGGCCGGAACGGGCAGGTGGCCCGGAGGTGTCCGGGTCGTTCCTCGGGGGAGATCTGTGAGTGGCTGAGCTGCATGGGCTCGAGGTTGCCCGGGGGACTTCGGAGGCGTTCACGGGGCTTGTCCGTCTCCGGCGGAGGTCCATCCTTGCCGCGAATCGGGTGATCGAAGATCTTCCTCATTTCGCCGGTAAAGAGCTCGTACGAATGGCTCTCGGGGCCCTGCCAATCCCACACCACGGACCCCCTGGCGAGAGTCGCTTCTCTCTGGGAGGCAATGAGGTAGGTGATGCGGCCGCCGTCGGAGGAGTAAGACGACGTCTGATGTCCGACCACCACTGCGCACTGCACAAGGATCGCACGGCAGGTGCCAAAGTCGCCGTCGTAAGGCCCCGGAGCTGGGACAAGGGGTTCATGGGAAACGAGGATGTGCTAGGAGCCACGGTGGGGGGTGGAGGGGAAGTCGGTGGCGTTGGAGGAGCTGGTGGAGCCGGCTTGATCTGAAGGCTACTCACTGCTGCCGAGAGGTTCCGAAGGTGGCCCGCGATGTCCCGGAGGGCTTGGTCATGCTGACCTAGGAGCATGCCATGCTCCCAGAGTGTACGGTGGAAGCCCTCTGTGTCGGCTGGGTCCATGTTTTTGGCCGGATCGTACTGTTACGATCACCGCAAGGAGGGACCCAAACGCACTACACAGTAGACAGACCGGGGTAACAAAGAGGTTTATTGGAAGGTACAGTGGAGATGACCAGAGGGGTCCGCTCGGGATGGGACGGGTCCGAGCCGGCGGGACTACCGAGCCAGGTGGAGCAGTACGGAACAGGAACGGTTGCGGCTGGGCAAGAAGGATTTACGTTCCGGGTGGAGAGATGGGGATCCGGGCTGGACGGGGCAGGACAGACAGACTTGAACAGGGAGAAAAGGCTTGCAGGTTAGGACGAAGACGAGACACTGGGATAAACAGACTAGGATCTATGGACTAGGAAGGAGGAGAATAAGAACACAGGTAGGTTTGCTAATGATCTGGCGATGACTAGGGGAGCTGGAGAATAAATACTGCGGTAGATGATGAAGGTAATAGATCCCTGGTGTGTAGAAGAGGCTGGAGGGAGGAGACCAGAGGAGGAGAGAGCGCCACTGGGAGGCCGTGGGCTTGACAAATTATGTTTCATAATTGGGTGCAATATCATGTTAAATCTACATCTTGAAACCTTGAGAAATGTGTGTGTGTGTGTGTCTACCTGTCCACCAACAGTTAGTGTTTTTGTGAAATCAAGGAGTTAACCATCTGTGTTCATAACGTGTTCAAGACAAAGAGTGTATGTGTGTGGTTGCTGTGAGTTTGACTTTTAAGGTTCCTTTATTTGCAGTTTCAGTAAGTCATGTCACAACAGCAGAAGCCTGATCAGGAAAGAATCAATAAACAACACAATTAGAGACAAATCACAGGAAGGTCAATAATGAATAGTATGAGAATTAACATCTTCAGAGATAACTGGGTACGCAGGGATCTGCTGATTTCTTCACAAGGTTTGAGACAGCTGTTCACTCTATGGACCCTAAGCTCCCTTTGTAGCCCAGACCTCCTGGTTTGTACAGTTTATCTCTTTGTACAGATAGTCCACGGGGGGAGAGAGAGAGAGAGAGAAAGAGAGATTCGTCAGTTTGTCGATTTTCCAGTCATGAACTCAGTCTTTTATTTACACATCTATCTATTAGAGAGGGCGAGACCTGGGTGTTTTTCCAGTTATGAAATAGTCAGTAATTTATTTACAGTGAGATTAGATAGATTTACTCATAATTATAGACATCTACTGGAGATCTACTTTAATTACAAGATCCTGGTCTCGTAATTATGTGAACAGGATCTGGTAATTATGAGATATTTTCTTAAAATTGTGCAATAATTGTATCTATAATTTTAAAGTCTAATAATTGTTTTTCTTTTGTAAATGCAATGTGCTTCCGTATAAAACAGGCATATCAAACACACTAACCTAACTGGGTTTTAAACAGACCGATAGCAGTGGTGGAAAGTAACCACCCAGAGGGCGCGGAGACCAGGTTCAGGCCTCAAGGAGTCCCGGTGGCGTGATGGTTCAGACCTTGTTCCAGTGCTGCAGTGGCAGATTCAAGTCGGAGGTTTTTCCATTTACATTTACATTTAGTCATTTAGCAGACGCTTTTATCCAAAGCGACTTACAAGGGAGAATAACATTCAGCTACATTGCGACAGAGATTAGTGTAACAACAACATTGGTGTAACAATAAATACTGCTAGGTAGTGCTAAGTAATTGTAGATTAGGACAGGAGGTACTCACTGAAGAGCTGGGTCTTCAGGTGCTTCTTAAAGACAGAGAGGGAGGTCCCCGCTCTGGTCCCGCTCTCCGCTTTTTCCATCCAAATACTGTTTCTTTTATCAAATGGTTGGAGGTGATCAATGCGACTGCGATCAAGTGTAGTCGGACTCAGTGGCTAAAAGAGATAAGCCACTGTCGGAGGATTTGAGGTTTTAATGCCAAGGGGGCGCCCCGAAAGCGTGTTTAATCTGTCCGTCCTGCCATTTATCTGCAGCCAATATCATGCACAGAAAGACTATCAAAAAATCATGTTATAATTGTGACAGTGGTATTTTTCCCCAAATATCATGTCATTCTATTTTGCTGCTATATAAGATAAAAATACAGTGTTTGCCCCATTGCATTGCGTCAATCCAGAGTGAGAAGCCGCTGGACTTATACTTCAAAGTTATAATTACAGATGTAAGTATTCACGGACCGATAACTAGCCAATTTAATAACAATTAAATTGTCTTTCATGTAAATTTTGTGCCACTATCATAGTGTAATAATAATACACCTCCATCATAAGGGGAGGCTGTTTATTTGCCTGAAGCCAACTGATTAAAGTTATTTTTATTGCAACATCTTTAACAAAATTCCCACAAAATGAGTCGATTTGGCGATGATATCATATTTTTTTAATCTATCTATCTATCTATCTATCTATCTATCTATCTATCTATCTATCTATCTATCTATCTATCTATCTATCTATCTATCTATCTGCCGCTCATGCTCAGCTCTTTTCCAGTCTTCCACACTTTTACTCACTTTTACACTTTCTCCCTCCCTCCATCTCTCTCTCTCTCTCTCTCTCACTCTCTCTCTCTCTCTCTCACTCTCTCTCTCTCTCTCTCTCTCTCTCTCACTATCTCTCTCTCTCTCACTCTCTCTCACTCTCTCTCTCTCTCTCTCTCTCACTCTCTCTCTCTCTCTCTCACTCTCTCTCTCTCTCTCTCTCTCTCTCTCTCTCTCTCTCTCTCTCTCTCTCTCTCTCTCTCTCCCTCCCTCCATCTCTCTCTCTCTCTCTCTCTCTCTCTCTCTCTCTCTCACTCTCTCTCTCTCCCTCCCTCCATCTCTCTCTCTCTCTCTCTCTCTCTCTCTCTCTCTCTCACTCTCTCTCTCTCCCTCCCTCCATCTCTCTCTCTCTCTCACTCTCTCTCTCTCTCTCTCTCTCACTCTCTCTCTCTCCCTCCCTCCATCTCTCTCTCTCTCTCTCTCTCTCTCTCTCTCTCGCTCCTTCTCACGCCTCCCGCGCGCTTTAAAAAGGCTGCGTGTGCCAAACCGCACGAGTAGAGCGGAACTTACTGTAAAGTGCGCCCGGGACACCCGGTGCCCCCACTGCCACGGAACGCGGGAGCCCGTGGCGCGCTCCGTCCAGAAAGTCCACACCTTACACCGCCCGGCAGCATCCACCCATGCGGCGGGACCACGTGCGCACGCGTCCCGCTGCCGCTGCCGCTGCCGCTCACCCGGCGGCGGGTGTGCGCGTCACCCGCACCCCGGTGGTGCCATGGTTCGGGGTGTCGACCCTACCGACATGATCGTGTCCAACGTGAGCCTGGGCTGCCCCGGGTGTCCCGGCGGCGGCGGGGACGCGGGGTTGACCCGAGCCGGCGCCACCCTCAGTCCGACGGGCCACCTAGTGGTGGCGGCGTGCCTGGGCTTCATCGGCGTCTTCGGCCTCGTTAACAACTTGCTGGTGCTGGCGCTGTTCTGCCGGTACCGGACGCTGCGCACGCCCATCAACTGCGTCCTGCTCAGCCTGTCCGTGAGCGACCTGCTGGTGTCCGTGCTGGGCACGCCGCTCAGCTTCGCCGCTAGCACGCAGGGCCGCTGGCTCATCGGCCGCCGAGGGTGCGTGTGGTACGGCTTCATTAACGCGTGTCTGGGTGAGTCCGGGAATTGGTTTGGGTGTTGTTGTTGTTGTTGTTGTTGTTGTTGTTGTTGTTGTTGTTGTTTTTTACACCGACACCGATGTCCAAATGGATACTTACGGTTTTTTTTTGTATAGTAGCCATAAGCCAAAGTTTATAGTTTATAATAGTGTTCAAAATGGAAAATTAATTAAAACTGTTTACTGTGTCTGAATCCATGGGTAAAGGGTATGTGGTAAATCCATGATAAAGATATATTTTGTTATTTATATATATATATATATATATATATTTTTTTTTTTTTTTTTTTTGGGGGGGGGGGGGTGCTTTTGTCTTAGTTGTGGTAAATAGTAGTGTTCAAAATGGAAAAGGAGTTCTGGGTGTTAACACATGGGTCTTTTGATTGTAATGTTTGAGATTCTACAGTTTGTTTTTGGGAGGAGGTTGCTTTTCACAGTTGTTATAGTTTCTATTACATTTAAAGGCGAATTAAGGCTGCTAATACCTCCGAGTATTTTTTTTTTTATGTTTGGGTGTTTCAAAGGTACACCCATTATTTAAACATTATTTATAGAAGTGTAAGGTTCAAAATGGAAAATTAGTTAAGGCTTTTCAAATGTCTCGAGGTGAGTCCACGTGTATTTGGGTTTTAATTTTTGAGTATAATTAAGGTTTTAAGATTTAAAGGGATCCTGCAGGTTTATTATTTCAGGGGTGGGTGGTGTGGTATCGATTTTCATAAAATTATAATTTACATTTGGTTCAAAATGTAAAAAAAATATTTTTCTATAATAGAGGTATTAAACTTTAAAATTGCTGCCAGTTTGTAAACAAACACCTGGCTGAGTCCACGGGTGTTTTGATTGTAATGCTTGGGTGTATTAAGGGGATACTTCAGGAATATGATCTGATGGATAACCACTTTAAGGTGTGTTTGAGGTTCATTTACAGACAGGGCTGTCACCATAGGCTATGTAACAAGTAGGAAAGGCATTCCGTAATATCTGACCTTTTGGAAATTAAGTAAAGTTATATGTACCTAATGAATTGCAGTAAACTACAATCGTCCTACATTTGTGCACGGAAAAAAAATGTTTAGTTGTTGGGTAATTGAAAAAAGAGCATCATCGAAATTGACAGGGGACATATTTGGGTGTAACACCGGGCTCGAAAGCAGATCCCTGTCAAAAACGGCGTCTCTGGACTGCGGTTGATCAAAAGCAGATCAAAATTGATCAAATTGCGTTTCATTAAAGAAAAGGAGGATATTACCCGCCATGCATAGTCAACATCCTCGTATCGTCATTTGGTCATTATTATTATTGGCCCTTTTTTTGCCCTTTTTGGGGGTTTGGTGTGATCTTGACTCAGATCACTTTATTCAAACGAATAAATATGTTAAAAATGCACATTTACACACTTGACATGACTTGATATCCATAACTTAGTAGCTACATAACATGTGTAACAACAGAAATAAATATGGATTGGATTTCTAAACTATACTATAAACTATACTTTATATACTATATTTGTGCCTCTGACACAGAGTATTATATGCTACATGTTATTTAATTTGACTGATCAATATTCAACACTAAATGTATTGGCTTGTATATGGCTTATCCTGGATCGTGCTGTGTCTTTGGAGGAGCTTGGCAGTTTTACATCGCTAAAGCTCTGCATGTGATTTAAAATGGTAGGGGTTGTTGATGTTTCACTGGAAGATGCTTCAGCGGGGCGAGAGGCTTTTCTTGGGTACAGCCTTTTTTTAAATTTTCTTTTGCTCGGGGGTAAATATTTGTCCCACTACTGCCCTGTTCCCAGGAGGCCAGAATGTCGTTTCATTTCTTCTTATTTTTCTTAAATTGTAGACAATCAATGCAGTAATACTTTAAGATGAATCCCTCCTTGTCTCCACTGGCTTTTTGGGGCTTACGCTTCGGAGATGTCCAGGGCAATGTGCCCTGTGCCGGGCTCGGTGCCGGCTGCTCCATTTGTTAATTCCCTAATGATTGGTTGTGCCTGGAGCCCCTGTTACCATCCATGACGACGCCAGACCTTCATCGATTGTTGCTGGAGCACCCTGGAATCTGAAAGCCTGTTGCTTCTCTGTCTGGAGAGAACAGGCTGATAAAGACAAAATAGTGGTAGAGAGGCAAGGAGAAGTGTGACTCCTGATTGGCCAGATCTCTCACCTCTCCGCCGCTCAAGCTCGCCTCTTTTTCTGTCTTCTCTCCATTCCCATGACACTTTCACACTCATTTTTCTCTCTCGCTCGCTCTCTCTCTCTCTCTCTCTCTCTCTCTCTCTCTCTCTCTCTCTCTCTCTCTCCCTCTCCCTTTCTCTCTCTCATTCTGCTGGTGACGGAAGCGGTCACTTAACAACCTTTTCAGAAGAAGAGAAGGCCGGTGTACTCTGCTCAACCGGTTCAGCAAACGGCGAAACGTGCAGTAATGTGCGGTGAAAACCAAAAAACTATTTAGAGAAAGATGGAAAGAGGAGGAAAAAAAAGTAGAAAAAAATTATTTACTACTGCTTTACTACTCACGGCTACTTATGAGTTGACAGGAAGCAGACCTAGCGGAATCATGCAATATTGTTGACCGATCGTAGGTAATGGTGCATCGGGGGGCACTGTGCGACAATTTCGACTAGGTTTGAAAGAGGGCCGTCCCCGGATACAGTGATCAGAGGTTATTCACCGTCCAATCTTTGGTCGCAACGCCGCCATATTGGCTCTGCAAGTCTGCCAATTTGGATCTCGCATGAAGTATACAGGAGCCTTAAGCCTCCTCATGGAGGAGGAGCGCCACGCTTGGAAATGCTGGTGTAGTTCCTATGGCTTCCTGTAGAGGCCAGACTTCTCACTCTCTCCACTTGGTTGGAAGACGTTTCAAGACATCTTTCCTCATTTTGAGGAATTGTTGAAGGACTAAGAAGTTTAACTTGTCATCTGAAATCCTACAAAGAGAAAAAAATCTGCCTCATTGACAAAAATATTGCTTGATTTTTCTTATTGATTATTCAGTGTAAGAGTCAGTGATGAGTTAGTCATTCACTGACTCAAACAAATCCAGAAACAACTTAAAGAAATCACCCCATCGTTTAAGTAATCCTCTTTTTTTTTTTCTTGCAATTCATCAAAAAAAAAGCGACCGATCTGTGATTCCAAAAAGGAGGCGTGCACCCAACCTTGTTCGCCGATCTGTGTATGGGTACATGGACGCAAAGAACACTCGCAGAGACAAATACCTCCGACCAGAGCAGAGCCTCCAGCGCTGTCACTGCCACCGCCGTAGTGATGCTGCGCCAGCTCAGTCTAATGATGCTGTCTAATCAGCGTCTGTGTTGGTGGTAACGACTCAGTCTAATAAGGCTTGAGTACCTGTAACCCGGCGCTGGAGGCTGGATTGACTGATTAGTCGCCGTTCAAGCACCAATCACTTCACGCCACATTTCGCGTTCACTTGACGCTAATGTCTATTACAGTGTTTCACGCATGTCGTGACACTTTGGTTATATACAGAAATCAGCGTGGCAAGTAATGCGAAGAGAAAGGGTGTGTGCTTGAAAGTGTGTGTTTGCTTCGCTGCATCTGTACATCTAAGGGATTTTTGGCTGGATCTCTGTGTGTGTAGGTTCTTACGTGTGTGTGGGATTCCTTTTGTGCGTCGTTGTGTTTGTTCACATTCATACGCTTGCTTCTTTGTGCCTTGATGCATATGTATGTTAGGTTTTATATTCTGATTGTCTATGATTGCCTATGTTTGTAAATTAGTTTTTGTGTGTGTTGATTTAGCGTTTTTTCATTACTGTGCATGGATTGATTTCCCTCTCTCCCTCCATCCCTCCTGTGCAGGCATTGTGTCACTGATCTCGCTGGCGGTTCTTTCCTACGAGCGTTACTGCACCATGCTGGCCCCCACCATCGCCGACAGCAGCGATTATGGCCCAGCCATCTCGGGCATCTGCTTCTCTTGGTTCTATGCCGTGGCGTGGACAGTGCCCCCCCTGCTGGGCTGGAGCAGCTACGGTCCGGAGGGGCCCGGCACCACCTGCTCGGTGGACTGGAGCACCAGGACCCCTAACAACATCTCCTACATCCTCTGCCTGTTCATCTTCTGCCTGGCACTGCCCTTCACCATCATCCTGTACTCCTACAGCAAGCTGCTCAGCGCCATCCAGCAGGTCGGTGTGTGTGTCAGGCGTTAAACCTGTAAAACCCAGATGTTTTCAACCTTGGGGTTACGAGCTCCATGTGGTGCCACATGATTTGCACGTGTGGTTTTCTAAGTTTTCTGATATATTGATTTGATTAATATAGTTTTAATGAAGAATATAGTTAAATAGGTTTGTTTATATAAAGTCCATTTGGAGAATGGACCGTGATCTATGATCTATGATGTAATAAAAGTAGGCATTCATACGAACATTCATATGAAACAGTTTCCTTATATGCAACTTGCAATATCTGCACTTTGAGCAGTAATGCACAGTATTTAATGTTCACTATAAAGCTGGCCCACATTACACGTTTTTTTTTTCAAATCTTAACAGATGTTGGAAGTTTGACAGACCCGTCACCCCCACACATAACGACATATATTGATACATTAAAGAGCTTTGTTCCTGTAGTGTGTGGAGATGAACCGTTCACCCCAAACAGCAGCACACACCTACAGATTCCATTCACATTCACATTCACAGTAGAGATGCACCGATCAATCGGCCGGTGACTGGAATCAGCTTGTTTTCAGCTTTATTCGACCATGACTGGTGACGGGCTGATCAGTATCAGATATATCCAATTCTGTGCAGGTCAAATGTACACGCATATGTGACCCACCGTAGATTTGAGGTACTTTTGGTGCCATTTCACTTTTTTCACGTCATTGGAAAGTGATTCAAGATTCAAGAGGTTTATTCGTCACATACATATACATACTTTCATACATATATGCAGTGAAAGTGAATGCAGTGAATGAGTGGAGAATCAGAGCTTCGAAACAAGGTGTCACTTGTGCGAATCAAGCAAATAATTTTAAAGCTGTGGCTTTTTAATGATAAGGGTGCGGTAAACTGTTTCTGAGATAATCTTTCACTCTCAAAGTTTTCCGAAGGCTCCGCGTCTTGTTTACGGAAGTTACGTCACCTTCCTTATTCGTATGTTACACCGCTTACACAACAATGAATCCAGTTGTGTGTATAAAACATTAAGATTTAAAGGTTGATCTCTATCAAAACGGTTTCACATTGTGACTTCACATCACATGGAATATGGAGGAATGATCTTCACCTGGACTGTCGATTTAAAGGAAACGATCAATCAGCGTTCAACATCTTGGTAAGTGAACTGCGTTTCCCCATGTAATCGAATGGGAATATTTAACTCCACGGTTTAACATTTATCTACTATTTATAAATCAAACTCGGCTTTGAAAATACACTACTCACAAAAAGTTAGGGATATTCGGCTTTCGGGTGAAATTTCAGGATGAACCTAAAATGCACTATAACCTTTACAGGTGAACTTAATTTGACCTTCTCTAAACTTTTGAATGCACATGTCCAACTGTTCAATGTTTCAGTACTTTTTGCACAACTTGCTTCTCCAACTAGGAGCTGAACGGCAAAATTCACAACAGGTGTTGATCCATGAATCGACCAATACATTTCCTGGTTCAATTAGAATTGGTATTTAAACAGTCCTCTTCATCATGCTGTTCACATTTTGACATCATGAGACCAGACGACACCTAACAATTGATCAACAGTACCTCGCCATTGCGAGGCTTCAAACAGGATGTTCTCAGAGGGAAGTGGCCACTGAGCTTAGAGTGTCACAGAGCATCATCAGCAGGTTGCAACAGAGATACAGAGAGACTGGAAGAGTCACAGAAAGGCATGGAAGTGGACGTCCTTGGGCCACATCCCACACTGATGAGCGCTTCATTGTGAACAGTGCCCTGCGGAACCGGATGATGAATGCCACTCAACTCCAGGCACATTTAAGGGAGGTGAGGGGCACCCAAGTGTCACGTCAGACCATTTGAAACCGTTTACATCAGCGTGGTCTGCGTGCTAGATGACCTGCGTGGGTACCTGACCACACCACCAGGCACAGGCATCATCGTCTTGCACGAGCCAGGGAGAAATTGACGCCGGACGAGGGACTAGTGATTCAAGATTCAAAATTCAAGATTCAAGATTCAAGATTTTTATTTGTCACATACATATACATACTTTCATACATATATGCAGTGAAATGTAATGCAACGCACCCGGTGATAACACACAATATGTCCTAGGAAAAAAAAAAAAATATTTCTAATAGACCGACTAACTGACTCCTAAAACGTAATACAGTAAGTTAAATACTTGAAGAATAAAATAAAAATATATAGAATAAAAAAAAATACAATAAAAATAAAATGAAATAAAATGGAATAGATAGAGGGAATATGCTTATGTATATACAGATAAGTGGGCCTCAGTGCTGTTCTCTGCTGAAAGTCGATTCACGTTGAGCAGAAATGATGGCCGCCAACGATGTTGGAGACGTCAAGGAGAGCGCTATGCATCAGCCACTGTTGGTGGTGGTGGTGTTACAGTGTGGGCAGGTGTGTCTAGTCAATACAGAACTGCCCTACACTTTGTGAATGGTACAGTGACAAGCCCATACTACCTGAATAACATCATTAATCCAGTCATTGTGCCCCTGGCTGAACAACACAGGCCTCATTTCATCTTCATGGACAACAATGCTCCAGCTCATCAAGGTCGCATCATTAGGGAACGGCTGCTGGAGACTGGGGCACCTCAAATGGAGTGGCCTGCACTTTCTCCAGACCTGAATCCCAGAGAAAACCTATGGGATCAGCTGGATCGCCGTGTAGAGGCTCGTAACTCTGTGCCCCAGAACCTCAATGACCTGAGGGCCGCCCTTCAAGAAGAGTGGGGTGCCATGCCTCAGCAGACAATAAGTCGACTTGTGAACAGCATGAGACGTCGTTGTCAAGCTGTAATTGATGCTCAAGGGCACATGACAAGTTATTGAGACATTGACATTTTTTGTTGTGGTAAACCCACCGCTGTTGTTGGCTTTTGTTTCAATAAATAGTTTGAGTTGAGGAAATCACCATTGGATGCTTCTGCTTAAATGCCCTACTTTCATGATATAATATGGCTGGGGCTGGCTGTATGACTTTTTACTATATATCCATATAATTTAAACGAGATGTAGGGTGATTTGTATCGATATAAATACATAATATATAATTATATATATATAAATATATAAATATATATATATAATTTAATGTTGCTTTAAAATACATAACCGGTTTCTTCCGTAAAGCCGTCCCGGTGTTTGCCTCTCTCACATGCTCTGTGCAACGATGCCCACGTGCAGGGGGAGAGTGAGGGCAGAGAGACAGAGTCCGCTCAGCGGAGTCCACTTATAATATGCCACGGGCCACGGCGTATTTGCAACCGAGCCGTGAGAAGAAGTCGGGTAGGAATCTTTTCAGAAGCAATCTTAGCTTGGATTGTGCTGCAGAGCTGGATTTTATTAAAAATATAATAAAATTTAAAAAAAATGCTCTGTCCAGTAACATAGAGTACTTTTTATATTTTGAGATTTGTTTGAGTGAGAGTGAGAGAAGGGCCTGTAACCTGCAGTTTTGAAGAAAATGTAAAAGTCACTTAATAGTCAATGTTTTATTATGAACAAACAATTGAATTTTCCATTGAAGAAAAGTTACAAAAATGTTTGTGTATGTTGTCAGTTATAGTTCTTGGAAAGAAGAAAGAATCAGCCAAAATCTGAATCTGCGGGTCAGATTTAAAAAATATTGGAAATCGGAATCGGCCGAGAAAATTGCAATCGTGGCATCTCTAAACCAGAGACCTGATCTTGCGAAGCCACACCAGCGAGTCCCGAATCTCAAAGCTTGCGCCATCAAACGTGACTTTAGAATAAACAAACATAGCGGGAGACGGGCGAGGACTAGCGGTGCTATTTTTGACACAATTTGTTAATTGAAAATCCAAAATGAAAACTAAAGAAACGGATGAAGTCAACGAGACGGCGTGAACTTGGACTTTACGTGTTCTTGGAGCATAGCCGGACTGGCCATCGAGTCAAACCCCATTGGGCCGGTCACTCTGCAGGCCGCAAGAGCAGCCCATTAGGTGGCACGGTGGCGCAGTGCATTGCACTGCTGCCTCACAACAAGAAGGTCCTCCATTCAATTCCCACCTGGGGTGCTGTTGGCACTGTGCTCTGGCGGGTTATGTCCCAAATAGGAGCCTTTCTGTGTGGGGGTTGCATGTTCTCCCTGTGCTCACATGGGGTTTCCTCCGCCTCACATCAGTAAGGAACCCCACCAACAACATGCACACATCACCAGCGACTGACACCTCGTCCCAGGCACTTCGACAAATGCTGCCCCCTGCTCCTGGCTGCCCCCCAGAGGAAGGACAAGCCAGGATAGAAGAAATGCAGAGGCCACATTTCACTGGCCACCACCCAAAAAGTGTGTGTGTGTGTGTGTGTGTGTGTGTGTGTGTGTGTGTGTGTGTGTGTGTGTGTGTGTGTGTGTGTGTGTGTGTGTGTGTGTGTGTGTGTGCAGTGTGTCATGTGATGAATAAAGATTCTTCTTATACAAAAATTACCAAATCGGTTAAAAAGGACAAAAATCTGAGTAGAAAGGGGAAAGGCGGCACCAAAAGGGCTAGAGATCACTTCAAGCTGATTTTACAACTTGCATTAAAATAAGTTTTTTAAATTTAAATATTATTCTATTGTTTATAGACCCACAATCCAGGCCGGAAGTAATGGCCTGTACCTTGGCAGGAAGCCAAAAAAAATGTACAGTACTTAAATTTTGTTCAATTTTAGATATTATTTAGAGTTTTTCTTTATTTAAATATTATTTATTAACTGTACTTTAGAAGTGCAAATTTATACAGTCAGTGCTGGAGGTTTGTAATTATTTGTTGTTTATAGACCCTGAAGAGTAATTCCTTCAAGTTTAAAGGTTTTAAGTGATCAGATTCGCAATGGCATTATCTGACTTATTTTCTTTGTTGAAATAGATGACACAGCCTGTTCAAATACTGACATTCATAAAACACTGACTGCCGGAATCTATCATGGTCCCATGATCCTCACAGTGGTGGCCTGCTGGCAACAAACCTTCCCTTTTCTCTTAAAATAGCTCTGTTTTAGTGTTAGAGTAACCTAGAGTATCCATCCATTATGCTTGTAAGTCATCAAGGGCTGGTGTATTTGTACTGTAAATGTGTCCATGGAGTGTGGCTGGTGGATGGTATGGGTAAAAAAAGTCGAGCGCCATTTTTTCTTAGTCCTAGACCGTTCCTGTAGTGTGCATCTCTTTAGAAATGCTTTTCTTCACCCCCGTTGCTCTCAGCTCCTTCGAGGAGACGAGCTGTAGGCGTGTTGACTTGGGATGGACGATCTGTTTCGGCACCCTTAAATGTGACCTCATCAACCAGTCATGATTTTGGCAGTTTGTTTGTCTATTTTTTGAGATGTGAGTCATGGGGGATTAGAGTCCCAGTTTCTGTCTGGTTGCAAGTCCTGTGATATTGGGGTAAAAGTGTCAAAAATGTACTTTATTCTTTTAGCGTGGCTCGGGGGTATAGCGGTAACAATTGGTTCTATCCCCAGCTCTTAGTAGAACGTCAAAGTGACCTTGAGCAAGGCACCGAACCCAAACTGCTCCCGATGAGCAGGTTTGAGCCCTGCAAGGCGGCTTATACCATTGGTGTATGATTGTGAGTGCGTGAATAAGGTGCTACATCAAATTCGGTCCATTTCACATAAAAAGCTTTTTACCGTCTTCCTACGAGACAATATCTCACAGTTTCTGTCTTTTTTGCACTCGGTTTAACATTCCAATTCTTAGATCTTACATCTTAGCTCGTATTTCTTTGGTGGTTTAAATACTGTATATCTGCAGTGCAATAAAGGGTCTACACTATGTATGAAGTTCTCCATCATTGATCTTGTTGGGACCCTGAATGGTATTTAGATATAACTTTACATTTTCTTTTCTTTCATGCATCACCTCAAAGTTGTAATTTCAACGGGAAACAAAAAATGGATGAAAGAGCCCTGCCCTGTATGCGGCAAAGAAGACACCGGTTTGGAAGCTTTCAGAAAGGGCATCCCTTCAAAATTTTATAGATGGATTTCAACAGATATTAATGATGAAAAAACCCTCTACATTTGAGAGTTATATTTAGTTTTCAAAAGTGGGAGTAGAATATCTTAAAACTAATGAACTCTGTATTACAAAGCTGGATCAAGCAATATTTCTGCTAATCAGATTGAATGAGAAGATTCCCCGTAATGTGAACGATCACTAAATGCTGATGAGCGCCCTAAGAATCATCTCCACAATCTACCACTACATGTGCTTTTCTGTGTTCTCCTTTTTAATCTTAACTACCTTGTAATCTTTTATTTTATGGTGAAGGGTTTTAAGGGCTGAACAATATGCGCAAATAATCATATTACGATTTTTTTTAGACCAATATTGCGATTTTGTATGTGACTTTTAAAATTCCTTATCTTCTGTTTTATTCACTAAACACAAGCAATATATCATTCTATAATATGACCAACACAACACTGGATACTGTCAACATATAAACTGCTCTTTCCTGGATGAATTGATGCTTGAATTGATATGAATAACATGTCTTTATTGAACAATTGATTTGTAAAATGAAAAAACTTCACAGTCGAATATTGACTCATTGATTTAACTTCAAGTCTTATAATTGTTTGAATCTGAAAAAGAACATTCAAAAATATATATATATATATATATATATATATATATATATAATTTATTTATTTTAATCGCAGGCTTTGCGATTTGAAAATTGCGTTCTGTTAAAAGTTTTAATTTGAATAATCGTTCAGCCCGACAATTACTTGTAGCTTGTAGAATTGACAAGCTCACCAAGCAAATGCGTATCCATTGTGGGCGTCCATGTTTGTCCGAACTGAGGCAACGGAACAAATTTACCTCGGAGGCGGGAACTACCAATTGGGAGTAGCCGATTTCTGACTTTCGATCGAACGCAGCATCAAACACAAACAAAAATGATTCCAGGATAAAATAATTTGACGATGGATGATAAAATGGAAAACAACCTAGGAAGGTTACGTTTCCTTATCTCAAGTGAGAAAGTCGAGCTTTTGCCGTTTCTAAGAACAACAACCTGATAACATGAAGAGCTGACAGTTGCAGTTAAGCGTCTGGGCTTTGGCATTTTCAAAAGCTTAAAAGTGTAAAAAATAAATAAATAATAATGGTCCCAGTGGGGTCATTGTGCAGGCCCGGTGTTAATGACAGGATTACTGAGGAGCAGTGCAGTGTCTTCATTAGAGGCCCGGCGGAGGCTCATCATTAAACCTTTAGGCTTGTTAGGGTTTGGCATTCTCTCTCTGCAAATATCAGCACATAGTGTGTGTGTGTGTGTGTGTGTGTGTGTGTGTGTGTGTGTGTGTGTGTGTGTGTGTGTGTGTGTGCGTGCGTGCGTGCGTGCGTGCGTGTGTGACCTATAGCATTCCTTGTCCTGTCCATTTGATTATATTTGTCCAGTCTTTGGCATTTTTGGACATTCTGCACAAGCAAACTTTAATTTGCAATCATTTAATTTATTTTATCATCTTGGTCCTCCAGCCAACACCTACTGTATATATATACATTACAGTATGTTTCATATCAACTATATTATTATAACTATTATTTTGTCAAATAATTAAGTAAGTTGTTTATCACAACTACAGTATCAAAACATCTCAGGTTGTATTTGATTATTGAGTCACAACTGGAAGTCTGTTTTTTTCAATCAAATGTGGATTTCTGTGGTGGACAAAGGGGAATACTGTCCATTTTCAGCCTGAAAATGGACAGTATTCCCCTTCCCCACGCACACATAGTCTAAACTATGTGTGCTTGAAAAGTACTTGAAAAAAAACCACAATCATTGGAAACCTGTGATATTCCCCCTGGCTTTGTTATCCAAAACCTAACGTACTATTTTGCAGAATCGATTTTACGACATACATGATTCCAGGGAAACATTTAATCCATGGTTGCAAATAGTCAGGGTGGGGATAGTCTCGGCCATTATTGCCGAAAACAGGTGGTATTTTCTTTTAACTTAATATATACAAGTCCAGGTGTAATATTTTATTAACTTAGACTGCAGGTTCAATTCTTACTGTGATTTGTTATTAATTCATTTTGACATTTTTTATCTTTGTTTTTCTCTACACTTCACACATTTTTTCATCTAATCTCTTTGGTAGAAGCCAATTAAATTTCCACTGAAATTACAGTTATGCACAGATGAGTGACACAGAATGATTACGTTATATAGATACTTCATTATTTATTCAGGGAAATTCTTGGCATTACGGCAGCACCTTTCAGCATGCAGTAATAAAAATAATAAAAAAGTAGGCACTATGCAAAAAAATGACTCAATTAAAAATGGGAAAAAAATAAATAAGAACAAAACAAGAATAAAAAACCCAGACATCTTTTTATGACGTTTGATTAGTAGAACGCAGGCTACTGCGAGTGATAATTTCACTCGCAGTAGCCTGCGATTTAAAACCTTTTTAAATTGATGGATATTATTTTTTTCGACGCTTGAGTAAATATGTAAGTGCATTTTGTGCAACACGTCTTTAATAATCTTTTTCTCGACAACCTCGCAATAGATAAGGCGGAGTTGTTTCGCCATGGTTGTCTATGGCTAATCCTCTCTTTTTTCTCTGTTCATCATTAGTCGTATATCTTCCAAAAAAAGGAGGATAACATCGCTCCATGTCGCAGTGGGATTAGTGGCTCTATGTGCCTGCTTTTGGCAAAGTGATTCATTTTCTTTCTGCAATTTTCTTTTCACTTTTTAAACTTAAAAATATGTGAATTAAATGAATGAATGATTGAATTCAAGAGACAAAGGAAAATGAGACAGTGAGAAGATTTTAAGAAGAAAGAAACAGTCTTTATTTGTCACACAACACACCACACTACAACACATGCTTGCACACACACACACACACACATGCACATGCTTTGGATGGTGGCCGGTGAAATGGTTCCTCTGCATTTGACCCATCCTGGCTTGTCCTTCCTCCGGGGCCACAGCCAGGAGCAGTGGGCAGCGTACGTGGACGCGCCCGGGGACCAGGTGATAAGTGTCCATCGCTGGTCAGACGATGATGTGTGCATGTTTTTGAGGGGGGTCCTTACTGACGTGAGGTGGAGGAAACCCCATGTGAGCACGGGGAGAACATGCAAACTCCACACAGAAAGGCTCCTATTTGGGAGATAACCCACCGGAGCGGGAATCGAACCCAGGATTTGTGATTTGTGACTGAGACCTTTATCAGAGAGAGAGCGAGAGAGAGAGAGAGAGAGAGAGAGAGAGAGAGAGAGAGAGACAGACAGACAGACAGACAGACAGACAGACAGACAAAGGAAGAAAGAGAGAGACAAAGGAAGAAAGAGAGGGATGGAGAGAGAAGTTTGGTTCACATACAACTTTATCTCTTGGGACACTGTCGATCACTTTATTGTTTTTAATGTGTCTGTGTGTGTGTGTGTGTGTGTGTGTGTGTGTGTGTGTGTGTGTGTGTGTCAGAGGCCTAGGTGTAGGGTTACCTGTGGGAAGATAATCTCCTTTCACAGCACCACACGAATGCACAGCAACACACACACACACACACACGCATATAAACACACATTTACAAAGACACACACATAGCTATAGACACAAATGCACTGAGAAACACACACATACACACATATACAAACACACACACATAGCTAAAGACACAAATGCACTGAGAAACACACACAAACACACATATACAAACACACACACATAGCTAAAGACACAAATGCACTGAGAAACACACACACAAACACACATATACAAACACACACAATTAGCTATCGACACAAATGCACTGAGAAACACATACACACACACTACACACACACACACACACACACACACACACACACACATAAACACACATACCTGCCCCATGCTAAATGTCTGTTTCCTGCTTTGTTAAGGCTGCTATCATGTAGCGTGATCTAAGGATTAAACCAGGATCCAGTTTCTTTGTGCATAATTCCACACCATTTTCTTTTCGTCCCTGGCCGTATTTGCAGGTGAACTTGAGAATGTTGTCCATTGCTACTCGGTCATAATTTATATCACCAACCTCAACGAACTTCATTACTTCATCAACTTCTTCCGTTGTTACAACAACGGGTGTGTCGTCGTTCTCCTCTGGTGCTTCTTGAAAAAGTTGCGTTTCATCGTTGTTCTACAAGTCCAGGATTACGCAGGTATCAGATTCAGGATCGCTGTCGATCTCTGTGTCGCTGTCGGAGAACTGACTCTCATCGCGGATGTAATGAAATGTACTCCAGAACTAGCTCCTTACACTGACTTGGATCTATCGAACTGGTCAGATTAAGGTCCGAGATATGATTCAGAGCTTCGCCACCCACTTCGCGTAATCCATAACGATACAGAGAGGAAAGTTTTCACAGACAAGTGAGACGGAAACACTCCCGTGCTGCGCTTTAACTGTCCGTTTACGGAAGTGACGTAGGTGCGTGACGTGTTTCTTTGTCTTCTTCTTCTACGCCCTTTTTACAACAGTGGCCCTGTGTGTGTGAAAGTAGTACGATTTAAAGGCTGAATTCCATTAAAACAGTTTCACATTGTGACTTCATATAATATGGAATATGGATGAATGATCTTCACCTGGACTCTCGCTTTATAAAAAACCATCGATCGGCGTTATTCAGCGCTGTTCAGCGTCCCGGTAAGTGAACTGCTTTTCCCCATGTAATCTAACGGGAATATTTAACTCCATGGTTTAACATTTTTCTACTATTAATAAATCAAACTCGGTTTTGAAAATATGTTGAGAGATAAAAAAATACACAAAGTATCACAAATCTGGAAAAATCTAATTTTCCTTCAAGAAGGGTTTTTACAACTTATTTGGCTGCTCCTGGCGATTTTTGAAATGCGCAAGATGGCGGTTTTTGCTGTGGTGGGACACATATACAAACATACACACGTAGCTATAGAGAAGAAATGTACTGAGAAACACACACACACACACAAGTAAGGGTGAAAGCTTTTTCCAGAATGTGCTCAGTGGAAATGAGCGATATATGGCCAATAAATAATACCTGCAAGATGTGATCATGACTATTCCCTGTGTCACCGTGTCATTAAAATAAGATGTGGTTGTGTGAAGACGTTTCATGTGATGATGGTTTTGTTGTAGCAATATTAGGATACAATATATAAATATAATACATTAATATGATATTACATACAGGCCAAACTAAACATGAGATAATAATAATACTACCAAACACTATCAGAGAACGAGTCCACTAGTTAATCGATTGCGGATGCCGTTGTTCTCTCGGACGGATAAAATCAAAATGCTAAAATGGGTCGCTGCACCAACTGCCGCTGTGAGTAAACACACCAACACATGTGCAGTTGTGACTGTAACAGCAATATTTAAATATTACTGATTCAACACATTTATTTATTTTCGGTTGCATGTTTTGCTGTTTGCTGTCCCTATTCTTTATGTTAAAAAGTGGTTGCCAAAGGGGGCAACCAGCAGCCACGCAGTTGACTCAATCTGACTCAAGGGCAACCGGGCAGCCGTTACTTTTGAGCCCTGATCACTTTTCTCTCTCTTCCATTTTCTGTTCCAGAGTTTCCGTTAGAAAAAATTGGTGCCAGTCAACAACTCTTGGAATATTTCAATTTCCCAGACAAATGAGAAAGATTCTGGTCATATATTCTCTGTGATTATGGAACTTAAAAAAATGATAAGCAGGCTATTTAGAGAATTACATCATTAAGGCTGGTAGATGCAAGACAGACAAGCAATAAACAAGCTCCCTGCCACGAGTTGGCCTAATCAGCGCCGTGCTGTCATCTGCAGCCGATGCTTGACCACGCCCCTTGGTCCTCCATAGTCTGTTTGGGTCGGAACTTAAATATCCCCTGAAAACCCCAAACTATGGTTGTATGTGTCCCTGTTGTCAACAATACATCATCTTTCTGTTTCCCTTCTGGAGGCTGCAGCTCTGTCTCCACTCTGTGTGTGCGTGTTTACAAGGGCAACCTGTCCACAAGGGAGTAAGCGGGGCTTAGTTCTATATATCGACAAACGTGATTGGTCAGAGGTGAGGCTTTCAGATCAGCTTTTGATCGTCCAAACTGATTGGCTTCCCGTTGCAACTTGCCGAGCGTGGAAATGAACAGATCTGCAGACTTTTTTTTTTTTAATCGAAATGATCCACCCAGCCACAAATTCAATTTGTGCTTGGAAGGAATTATCACCGGACATTATGACTGGAAAGATTTAAATATGTTGGACAAATTTTCCCGGTCAAAGCCGGCGATTACCTGATAATGGAAACGTTGCTCTGTTCTGTGACCGGCTTGATCTCCCTCCCTCCCTCCCTCCCCCTTCCATCTGTCTCTCTATTTCGCTACCCCTCTCTCATCGCTGCCTGACAGCCATGTAGGGTGACAGCGGGGGGGGGTTCCCCGTGCTGAAGATTTTCCTCCTTTTGACACTGTACACCGCCTTCCCACCATGCATCACTTCCACACGCCTTGCCCGAGGAAATAAAAGGCGCACGCACACGTCTCACTGTGGAAGGATGGAAAAAGGGAAATAGAAGCTGATGTCACAAATTTCTCTTTCTTTTTTTCCCTCTTTCTCTCCTTCCATCTCTTTCCCTCCCTCCCTCACACTTCTGACTTAGATTACCGCTGGCTTCACATCTAATGCGTAATCGCAATTGACAGTCGAATATTAGTTATCAATATTAAATGACTAATATCACTCAGTCCCCTCTAAAAAGGTTAGGCATGTATTATCACTCATCCACTGATCCTGGCCCTGTCATTTGAGCATATTGACGACCATCATTTTGCAAATTTGTTAAGATTCAATAATTCTATGTTTTCATCTTCGTCATTGTTTCCATCGATTTCAGGATTCATTTATATGATAAGGAATTGCATTTTTTTTATCACTGTATTAGTTCTTTCATTATTGCCGTTGTGTTACTGGTGATATTTATTGGCTTTGCCTCCAGACCAAGATTTACTTCCTCTTGAAGTGTATTGGATTTTCTATATCTAAAAAGGCAATACACGCACACGCGCACACACACACATGCACACGCACACGCGCATGTGCACACACACACACACACACACACACACACACACACACACACACACACACACACACACACACACACACACACACACACACACACACACATACACACAAACATACAAATGATGTTGTGTTAAAACTCCTGATTCAGCAACACACTTACTCCAGGAATGAATGAATAAAGTATATCTGTCTGTCTGTCTGTCTGTCTGGATGGTTTTGCGGGTGGAGTGTTGCGGTTCTTCCCTCCCTCCCTCCTTCTGAACCAGCTGATTGTCTCAGACAAGCAGAGCAGATTGCGGTGCTCGCTATGATTAGGCGGCAGTTTGATTGTAATTGCTCGCGGGTCTTGCCATCGCGGGTGAGTCATGGGACGCGGTTAAGCCGCCGGCCGCAGAGTCACCGGAACCGGAGCGGTCCAGTGTTCAGCGGTTAATGCAGGGTTGTTATTTTAAGGATCCCCAAGGTAAAAAATAAATAACTTATAAATAAAGAATCTATCCAAATTACAGCAAAACACTAAGGCCTAGTAACAGGTACCTTGTCGCAGCTCCCGGGCAGTCTCTACCTGCTTAGTCATAATATCCACCTTGCCAGCGGCATCGTTAGGCGTGTTTTAGGGAACAGCCTCCGATCTAAAATAGCCCAGCAAGATGGGCTCTGCACCCCAATCGCTCCCTCTCTCACAATACCGACTGTGCCCACGGCGCACCAGCCATGGGCCGCCGGCGACTGGCACCAAAACGGTGTGTTTGTATTTTAGATTGTAGATTATTTTATTTTACTCCGTTTCCTTATGGAACGAAACAAGCGCCATGCATGATGGGGACACTTTCTCCCTCAGTCTCTTCCCCTGTCTCAACAGCTCTCTTACCCTCCCCTTCCCTTTGTTTCTGCTCTTTCTCTCCCTCCCTCCCTCTACCGTTCCTCTCCCCCACCGCTCTCACAACCTCCACCCACTCACCCTCTTTCTCCCCCTCTTCCCCCCTCTCTGTCCCTTCCCCCTTCTCTCTACATTTCTGCATCCTCTCGCTCTTTTCCCATCAATCCCTTCCCCTTCTCTGTCCATCTCACTCCCTCTCGCCACCCTCTCACCCTATTTTTCCTCCTGTCTGTCTCAGCATCCGTATCCTCTCTCGCTCCCCATCTCTCCCTCCCCCTCTCTCCCCTCTTCCCCCTTTCTCTCCCCCTTCTCCCTCCATATTTTCTCCCTCCCACCTCCTCTTCTCTTTTCTCCCTCCCTCCCCCCTTGTCTCTCTCTCTCTTAACCTCCTGTCTTCCTCCCACCATTTCCCCCTTCCATTCTCTCTCCACTTCTCAACTTTTCCACTCTCCCTCTTCCCCCCTCTGCCACCCCCCCAAGCTATAGCAATATAAGCAATTTCCCTTCAGTCTACACATAAACAGCAGTTTTACCAAACCAGCACATTTCAGCTTTAAAATCCTCTCTTCTCCTATTTCTCCCCCTCCCTCCCTACTCCCCCCACCCCCCCTCTCCAGGTGGGCCGGATGAGCTCGGTGGTGTCCCGCCGCCGGGAGCAGAAGGTCCTGGTAATGGTGGTCACCATGGTGGTGTGCTACCTGGCATGCTGGCTACCGTACGGCATGGTGGCGCTGATCGCCACCTTCGGGCCCCCCAACCTGCTGAGCCCCGAGGCCAGCATCATTCCCTCGCTGCTCGCCAAGGCCTCCACTGTCTTCAACCCCATCATTTACTTCTTCATGAACAAAGAGGTGCGGGTCTGTCTGTCTTTATGTCCGTCTGTCCCCCATCCATCTGTCTATCTGTCTATCTGTCTATCTCTCCACCTGTCTGTCTATCTGTGCATCTGCCATGATTTATTTCACCACTCCCGTCCTCTTTCTCTCTCTCTCTCTCTCGCTCTCTCTCTCAATTTGGACTGTATCTCTGTATAAATCATTCTATTTTTCTCACTTTTTTGTGGTCACTCTCTCTCTCTCTCTCTCTCTCCAACTTTGTCCCTACATTCTCTACTTTATCACTCCATCCTTATGTTATGGCTGGCTGATATTTGCATATTGTGGTATGCAATTTTACTGTCTGAAATAATAATAAAAGGGAGAGATGCCTTAAAAATTGCGCAATGTATGGGGCTTTCAATTTGTTTTTTTATTTTTATTTATTTTTATTTTTTTTTTCAGAAAAATAAATTGATTTTTGATCATATATGAAGCTTCACACTCCCATATCACTCAACTTTGACAAACATATGCGGTAATGTCCTTTTGACCAGGAGATAATTCTAAGGTAGGTTTCTCACCATATCGTTAGTACAACTAGTTCCCCTCGCGTCCGCTGAGGAATGTGTTTCCCCCGTTCAGCGCTCCGTCATTCGATTACGTTGCAATCTCCTGTCTTCCATCGCCGTGTGTCTGTCCCTACTCCATCGCCTGATCTTACATGCAAAGGTGTTTCTCAATTTATCTCTCTCTCTTTTGGTCCTTGCGCTCCTTATGTCTATCTATTGATTTTCTGGCCTTCTTTCTATCTTTCTATCTCTTTCTTCCTTTGTCTGTCTGTCTGTCTCTCTCTCTCTCTCGCTCTCTCTCTCTCTCTCTCTCTCTCTCTCTCTCTCTCCTTCTCTTCCTTTCCCCCTGCGTCTTTCTTAACTGATATGCATCCACCATAACTTCTTCATACCCAATAAATCGTTTTATCCATCAGTTGGAAAGCGAACTGAGAAGGTTTTTTTTGTCTTTTCTTTTTGTCCTTATAAGAGCCACAGAAGGATGAAGAGAAGTGATGGATGTTGTGGCTCATCAATCAAAATCAAATCAAACAAATGCACCAGGGAATATTGTAACGTAAACTGAGGAACGTGTGAGGGTTCTTCTTGTATTTTGTTTTCACGATAGGGTTCTTTTTTGGTGACTAATTAATACGTTTTTCCAAATGTGCGACAACTAACCTAAACTAAACTCAGGCCATGTCTACACTAATTGGATAGATTGGAAAACACATATTATTTGGAAGTTTTTATTTTACTTCCATCTGAGCATTTCAAAGACGCTCTCCCAAGTGGATATATTTGAAAACTAAATTTTTTCATTGTGTAGTGTGGGAAGAAGGAGACTTTTGTTTTGATGATTGCGCTAGTCAACAAAGAGCTTAGAAAAGGGGCGGTAACTACACAAGAGCATTTTGGCCATTTCAGTGTAGACGGCCGACTTTCGAAAACATTTTTACAAAAAAATGGCATATCCAGTTAGTGTAGACATGGCATAAAATAAACTACACTATACTAGACTTCACCACAGCATAACATCCATAGCTACACATAGTTCCATGTAACTATGTGAATAATGTCGAATAAGTCAAAGTGAAGGGAAAAGTGGACAAAATAAATGTAAATGTATATGGACTAAGGGAGACTTCCGCTGTCACTCCTTGAGCCTCCTATCAACACATTTACACCACAAAAGAGGCAATCAAAACAAGGAGCCCAACTAAGGTCTGTAGATACATTGTGGGTCTGTGAGAGCAATACGTCTTGCCACCAGGTCATCTTCACCATCTTCATCTTCACACTTCAGAATCAGAATCAGAACCAGAAATACTTTAATAATCCCAGGGGGAAATTACTTGGCCCTGGGTTCCAGATTTAAAAAGCCCACTTGGCTTCAAACCCTCAATACCTCATACAGCGACAGAGGTTGTCACCTCTGATCATTAAGGAACATTAAGGAACAACAGGGGTGACTGGGATGGAACAATTTGGACTTGAAATGGTGACAGCAGCCCTGAAAGACAGCGTCCCACTACAGAGCAGGAGGGAGTCTTTCTGGCTGTGGTGCACCAACATTGCGAGAGTTTATTGTCAACTTGAACAATAAGGTACGCTTGCCACAAGTATCAATCACAATTGATAATGATGAATATTACAGTAATAATGATGATGATGACGATGATATAATAATAATAATAATAAGAAGAAGAAGAATCATCATCATCATCATCATCATCAATAACATCATCATCTTGGGCGAGGAATGGCGTTCCGCTGCTGGGCTGCTGACAAGCCCATGCGCTACCCCCTCTGCAAGACTGACAAACATTAAGAAATCGCCGTCGGTCTAAGGTGATAAATGCTGGTCCGAACTGAGCGGACACCCAGTAATTCGTAAAGTTCCTGAGTGTACGTGACATGAAGGTAGTGCCCTGGTTGGTCAGGATTTCATTCTGAATTGCGACTCGGGACATGACCTGAAACTGCGCCTGCACCACACTTTTGGCTGTAATTCTATGGAGGGGCACTGCTTCTGGGTACCGGGTTGCATAATCCACTAGGACTAACACAAAATGAAACCCACACTGCGGTCCAACGGCCCAATGAGGTCCAGACCGAGTCTTTTGAACGGGACCTCGACTAGGGGGAGGGGCCTCAACGGCGCTCTTGGCATAGCCGGAGGGTTGACTAACCTCCACTCAGGACACACAGCACACCATTTACGCACATCTGCCTAAATGCCCGGCGAATAGAAGTGGGCCATTATCCGCTGTCATATTTTCTTGTGGTCGAGGGGACTGGCCATTGGCTCACTAGATATATCCTGTCCCTAATCCTAAAGGCCCCGTGTAGGGTGTTTTCTTGCGACTGCTGCAGTGGAAAATCGTCGATAGGGAAGGTTAAAGGGACCGGGTGAGATCCTACTTGGGATCCCGCCGCCCCTGCACCCCTCTCGCCTGCCGACGAGCCCTCCGCGTCACTGTGCACCTTGCAACACTCAGATTTCCCTACCGACCGTGAATGTACTCCCCCAGCCTTTCTCATCAACCCATCAAACCCTGGCCAATCAATGCCCCAAATCAGGGAGTGCAACAGGCGGGAACTAACCGCAGCCTGTACCCTATGCTTTTTTCCCTTGTAACAAATTTCGAGCTGGACCATCAGATATGCGTGAATATCCACATCCACTCAACGACCCACCTGGCCGAGTTCCATCTGAGGACAGTCATGGCAGCAACGGCAGTCGTGGCCAGGCCGCCCGCAGTGTCCGCACCCATGCCCAGACGTCTGCGCAGTTCCCTGATTTCCCGCTTCAGCACCTCCATGGGAGCTGAGTGGGGACAGGAAGGGGAGAGAGTGTACCGGGGCACCACAGAACCCGCTGAATCCCACGTAGATCCTGGGGTCAGACGCAGCGCCCCCCGGACATTCTCCTCCGTGCCATCGAGGCGGGCTGGGGACCCGGCAAATCCTGCATGGGTCCTTGTGGCGGACGTGGGTCCGGTCCTCCGGCCGGCTCCCGGTCGGTGGCGGCCAGCCACTGAGGAGCTCACGCTGGCGAGGACGTGCCCCTGCTGGCAGCGGAGGTAGTCCTCCTCCAGGTCCACGAGACATTTCCGCAGCCAGCGGATCGGCTGCGGGGAGTCTTTCACTCGGCGCCCTGTCCCTCCTGGGCTCTACATTGGGCGCCACTTGAGTCTCTGTCCACAGGTTTAGGGAGGGAGACGGAGTCTTTTTGGCTGTGGTGCGCCAACTTGGCGAGAGTTTTTATTGTCACCTTGAACAATAAGGTACGCTTGCTACAAGTAGCAATCACAATTGATAATGATGAATATTACAATAATAATGATGATGCTGATGATGATATTATTATTATTATTATTATTATTATTATTATTATTATTATTATTATTAATAATAATAATAATAATAATAAATTCATAATAATAATTATCATCTCGGGCACAGGAGGAATCGCGTTCCGCTGCTGGGCTGCAACGAGCCCAGCAGCGGTCCCCTCTGAAAGACAGACAAACATTAAGAAATCTCCCTGCCTCGAGTCGGACCAATCCGCACCGATGCGAGGCAGCTTGGAGGCCGCAGGAAAAGGAACCGTGCTGTCGTCCGCAGCTGATGCTTGACCACGCCACGTCCGCCACAGTAACCTCTAGAGTGCCCCTCCGTTAGAGAAAACATTGTACATTTTCGTCTAGAATGTCTCTACGATAGAGCTCCAGCTTTACTCAGATCCATTGCAATGCTGAATTATGGAAACTACCAGGCAAGTTATATAATGAAGTTATCTACTGTACACGTCATATCAGTAGAACATCCATACACATCATGTTATTCATCGAGACGCCTTGACTTTGGAATAGTTGTTCAAGCTCAGCTCAAAAGGTATTCAACTGTTAACGGTACACTCTATTTGTCGTCCAGACATGTCAGCTCGATCTGTCATTGTCGCGTTTATCTGACAATGTCTCTGGTTTCAAGTTATAGTGTCAAGTTTATTGTGTGTTTATTTAGTGTTTCCCTAGAGAAAACATTGTAAAGTTCCCTCTAGAGTGCCCACATAAAAAAGAAAACATTGTAAAGTTCCCTCTAGAGTGCCCCTATGATAGAGAAAACATTGTAAAGTTCCCTCTAGAGTGCCCCTATGATAGAGAAAACATTGTAAAGTTCCCTTGAGTTTGCCTACATTAGAGAAAACATTGTAAAGTTCCCTCTAGAGTGCCGATACAAAAAATAAAACATTGTAAAGTTACCTCTAGAATGCCCCTGCGATAGAGGAAACATTGTGTAGAGCCCTCTAAGTTGCCCTTATGAAAGAACACATTCAGATCTTATGCTGGTGTCGACAGAGAGGGACATCCTGGTTGACCGCAACAAGATAATTTTTACCCTCAAGGTCATTGTCTTCCCTTTGGAATCTCTAGATTGCAGTAAATGGTGTTTCAGGTGTTCAAAATAATCAAAATGTCTTTGGTTGCCTGCCCCAGTGAAAAGTGCACTTTTCATGATTTTTGCCCCGGCCCCTCAAATTCCCTGTGCAAGCCACTGCTGGGGAATAAAAGTCTGAAGTGTGTAAAAACATTGATTGACAGATCACAAAAAGGAATGGATGTAGCGAAGGAAAAAAGCAAGAAAAGGCAAAAGTTAAGGCCTTAAATGGAACAGTGTTTTCAGTGAACCAGAATTCCCGTTGGATGGAACTCAGTAGTTTAGGGACCCGGAGCAGTGACGGAGCTGACTCCAGAGAATTGAGGTTTCGAGGCTCCGGCTTTACTCAGACCCATTGTAATGCTGAATTATAGAAACTACCAGGCAAGTTATATAATTAAATAATCTGTACTGTACACGTCATATCAGCAGAACATCCATATACGTCATGTTATTCATTGAGCCCCTTGACTTTAAAGTTGTTCAAGCTCAGCTCAATGGGTATTCAACTGTTAACAGTACAGTCTATTTGTCATCCAGACATGTCGGCTCGATCTGTCATTGTCGCATTTATCTGACAATGTCTATTGTGTAACCTTTATTTTGTGTTTGTTCAGTGCCAGCAGTGAAATGCTTGCTCATTGTGCTACCTCATCAATCAAAGATAAATAAATACATATACACTCCTGACCCTGGAATTTTCTACATCTGCAAGTATGATTATTATAATAATAATAATAATAATAATAATAATAATAATAATAATAATATTTAAATATTGTAAAATGTAAATGTAAAATACAATTTACAATGGATGTCCAATGGCCTGGAGAAAGGAGCTGCCCTTGAACCTGTTGGTTTTGTTCCTGATGCTCCTGTACCATTTGGGTGGCACACAGTTTAATCGTCATTTGTGTTGTCATAGGTAAGGAAGTGAGGAATTAATTGAGGAGTGTAGGACTGAAGGAAGGAGAGGTTACGTGGGTGGAATTAGAAGTAAAGGGAGAATCAAACAGAAGAAGGACTGAGGTGGTGAAGTGAGATGGGATGAAGGCGATGGAGTGAGAGAAAAATGATTCTTTCATCTGCAATAGGAAACGCCGCCTTGATTGTGAAGCCAGTATCAGACCTTTCCAGCTCCACCCATCACCAGCTCTCTCATACATACACACACACACACACACACACACACACACACACACACGCACACACACACAGTCAATGTTCTTCTGACTCCCTGAATTGTAGCTATTTCACCGGAGCTACATCACAGTTAAAGGGCTGGTATGTGGTTAAAATGGTTAACTTAAGGTATAAGTTTCACACTGAATCCGAACAAAAATGCAGAGCATGCAGCCTTGAAGACTTTAGCTGCAGCAACATATGTGGTTAGGAACAATCTATTTTTGCCAATTCCATGTTACTGACCTAAAAAAAGAAAATAACCATCTTTTTCCATTGTTCTAGGTTTTCATATCTTCACCACTCTTCCTACCTTTTTGTATCTTTGTAAAAGTGCATTGAATATCACCAATATATGACTTATATTAATGACTTATGGGGGGATATCTCAATTCAAAATATGTCAGAAAGCTAACCTTTTGAAGCAGGCTGCGCCTGGAGGCCTGTGTGACGCTTTCAGTCTTCAGTTCCTCCCAGCCCATAATTATGGTGACAGTGTGTTGAGGCGAGTTGAAGACTTAAAGTGTTGCGCAGATTCAAACCGTGGACCAAGTTTTTGTTTAAGTGATAAAATGTGTGTATATACACTCATCAGTTTGCATGTGGCCTCGTGGATTATGATAGAACTGTGATAAAAGCAGGTGTGAAAATGCAGTTATACAGTCCAAAGGGAGCAAATAATAATCGACTAAAATGGGAATTGCACTCTTGTAAAGTTTGGTGTTCCAGTTTGTTCTTTGGATGGGTGGACTGTGTTGGGTTTCCGTCATTGTTGGAAAGAATGCTCAGATATCTGGATCAATCCAGTAATTCTCAAAAACTCATACATTATCAGTATTTTGAAAACATATTAAAACAACTGAACTTGGAAGATGCTGTCTTGAAACTTAATACTGAGCATACACCGAGTTCCAAATGATTATGCAAATTATATTTTTCTCTCATTTTCCTAAATAGTCTATGTAAATGACAGACAGTATAATTTTAAAGTCATCAACCGTTAGGGTATAATTTGAATGTTATTGAACAAATCTCCCAATGATAACAGTACAGTATTTAGATCTTTTGCTTGAGGACGCTCCAAAGGTTCTCAATAGGGTTGAGGTCGGGGGAGGATGGGGGCCACACCATGTGTTTCTCTCCTTTTATGCCCATAGCAGCCACTGACACAGAGGTATTCTTTGCAGCATGAGATGGTGCATTGTCATGCATGAAGATGATTTTCCTTCCTAAGGCACGTTTCTTCTTTTTGTATCATGGAAGAAAGTGGTCAGTCAAAAACTCTATATACTTTGTCGAGATCATTTTCACACCTTCAGGGACCCTAAAGGGGCCTACCAGCTCTTCCCCCATGATTCCGGCCCAAAACATGATTCCGCCACCTCCTTGCTGAGGTTGCAGCCTTGTTGGGACATGGTGGCCATCCACCAACCATCCACTACTCCAGCCATCTGGAACATCCAGGGTTGCACGGCACTCAACAGTAAACAAGACTGTTGAAAAATTAGTCTTCATGTATTTCTGGGCCCACTGCAACCTTTTCTGCTTGTGAGCATTGGTTAGGGGTGGCCGAATAGTAGGTTTATGCACAACTGCAAGCCTCTGGAGGATCCTACACCTTGAGGTTTGCGGGACTCCAGAGGCACCAAGAGCTTCAAATACCTTTTTGCTGCTTTGTAATATTTTAAATAATTTTAGCAGCTGCTCTATTAATCCGATGAATTTGTCTGGCAGAAACCTACCTCATTATGCCTTTATCTGCACGAACCCGTCTGTGCTTTGAATCAGCCACAAATCTCTTCACAGTACGATGATCGCACTTAAGTTTTGGTGAAATATCTCTTGTTTTCATACCTTGTCCAAGGCATTGCACTATTTGACGCTTTTCGGCAGCAGAGAGATCCTTTTTCTTTCCCATATTGCTTAAAACCTGTGGCCTGCTTAATAATGTGGAACGTCCTTCTTAAGTAGTTTTCCTTTTATTGGGCTCACCTGGCAAACTAATAATCACAGATGTCTGAGATCGATTTCAGTGATCCAAAGAGTCCTGAGACCATCCATGAGTTTAATTGAAAAACAAAAAATGTAATGTTAATGACACTTTAATCCCATTTGCATAATAATTGGGAATGCAGCGTAAAGATAAGTATAGAATTTGATGAGTGGTCTGTTTCAAAGGCAAAGGGTGAAACGTCTGGCCCACCTTAACCTTTAAGTCCGCAGCCAGTTTTGACACAATCGTCACAGTAACGGACCCCCCAACTCCCCGCCCCCTCCATGATGCCCACAGAACCATCCTCTGTCTCCCCAGCCTGATAAAAGCACAGCACGTCCAGTTATTTGTGTACAAAATACCGAATGCACTAACCAATATCTGCTGGGTCCAGGCTGCAAGGCTAATGGCACTATTGAATCTTCCCAGGACAAGCTTGTGTGAAGGTAGCTTCCTCAATTCCTGTCTTGATAAGTAATAGAAGAAGAGTGGTGAATCTGCTAAGAAACAGGATGTAACCAGTTCAGATTCTGCAAATTGATGAAATTTAGCATCCATCCAGTTATTGTGGGCGATTTTAACACCCATGTTGAAAACCCCCAGGACAAAGAGACCAAAGAACTGTGTTGTGTTCTTGATAACTATGGACTGACTCAGCATGTGACAGAGCCCACACACAACAGGGGCCACACCCTGGACTTAATCATCTCCAAGGGTCTGAATGTTTCTAAGGTGGTTTTGACTGATGTTGATCTCTCTGATCATTCCTGTGATTACTTTGAGACTATCTCCCTGCACACAGATGTTCAAACAGAAGTCATCACAAAACGGTATATCACTGAAGATGCCAGTGAAACATTTATTCAGGCTTTCTCTTTCTCACCTGCCCTCTCTTGGGTCTCAGTCAATGAGCTTGGAGATCATTTAAATTCTAAAATTACAAATATTATTGATGCCATTGCACCAAGGTGGTCTCTGGTGAGAAAAGATCTCCATGGAGAAATGCCAAACTGGTAAGAATTGAAAAAAGAGTGTCGGAAAGTGGAACACAGGTGGCGAAAAACAAATCTTCATGTTCATTATGACATCTATAAAGAGAGACTTTGCATTTATAATTTGGAATTGACAAATGCAAGGCACCCCTTCTTCTCTGACATCATCGCCAAAAACTATAATAATGCACGTGCCTAGTTCGCTACTGTCGACAGGCTAGCAAAACCTCCTGTGTCACTAGCCTCTGAACTTCTATCAACCAGGGCCTGCAATGCATTCGCCTCCTTCACCGACAAAATTCAGAAAATTAGACATGCAGTCAGTGCCACCATAGGAGGTGCAGGATATGTGCTGTCCCTGTGTGTACTAAAAATCTATTCAAATACCATGACAAAAATTTTATCTGATCAACCATAAAATCTTGGAGGACATTATACACACAAACATCCTAAAGCCTCCTCCTGCCACCTTCATATTCTGCCAACAGGCTTTTTCCAAAAAGTTTCAATTTGCATGGCCTCGGATCTTCTACAATTTGTCAACACATCTCTTCCCTCATGTTTCTTCCCACAGGCCCTGAAAACAGCCGTCATCAAGCCACTCTTAAAATAGAATGATCTAGACACCTTACTATTGAACAGTTATAGGCTGATCTCAAACCTCCTGTTTTTAAGGTAAAAGCATTGAAAGAAGCTGCTTTTCAACAGCTAGACAATTTCTTGGCACTACACAACTGTTTAAATATCTTCCAGTCAGGATTTCTACCACACAACTGAGCACTGAGACTGCTCTTGTTAAGGTCTTCAATGACATCCACTTAAACACAGATAGTGGCAGAATCTCAGTCTTATTACTGTATTACTCTCACAATACAGTACTACTTACTACTATGGGGACGGTAGCTCAGGAGGTAGAGCTGGTCGTCTAGTAATCTAAAGGTTGCTGGTTGGATCCCAGGCTCCTCCTGCTAGCATGCTGTAGTGTCCTTGAGCAAGACACTTAACCCCTCATTGCTCCTGATGGCTGCGTCCGTCGGTGTTTGAATAATTGTAAGTCGCTTTGGATAAAAGCGTCTGCTAAATGACTAAATGTAAAGGACAGGGACTACTTTGTGTCTATAGGAAATTACACATCTGAGTGGTCAAAAATGACATGCAGAGTTCCCCAAGGCTCTATTCTGGGGCCTCTTATGTTTAACATCTACATGCTCCCACTGGCTCAGATTATGGAAAACAACTAAATATGTTACCATAATTATGCAGATGACTCACACATTTACAGGGGGACTATGGTCCAGTACAATCACTGAGCAAGTGCATTGAACAAATCGACAATTGGATGTGCCATAATTTTCTCCAATTAAACAAAGACAAAACTGAAGTAATTGTTTTTGGAGCCAAGTAAGAATGACTAAAAGTTGGCGCTCTGCTCAGTAATGCTAAAAACCACAAACCAAGCCAGAAATCTTGGTGTAGTCATGGACTCGGACCTAAATTTCAACGGCCACATTAAAAGAATTACAAAGTCAGCCCACTATCACCTTAAGAACATATCAAGGGATTAAAAGACTTATGTCTCAGCAGAATTTGGAAAAACTTGTCCATGCATTTATCTTTAGTACACTAGACTACCGTAACGGTGTCTTTACAGGTCTTCCTAAAAGATCGATCAGACAGCTGCAGTTGATTCTGAATGCTCCTGCTCGAGTCCTCACTAAGACCAAGAAAGTGGATCATATCACTCCAGTTCCCAGGTCTTCACACTGGCTTCCTGTCCGTCAAAGAATTGATTTCAAATTACTACTGTTGGTTGATAAAGCATTGAATGGTTTAGGGCCAAAATACATTTCTGATCTTCTGCCACGTTATGAACCATCCAGACCTCAGGCTGCTGGGACAGGTCTCCTTTCTGTCCCCAAAGTCAAAACTAAACATCGAGAAGCAACGTAAATTTTTTTATGCAACACATAACTGGAAGAAACTCCCCGAAAACGGCAGGTCTGCTACAACTCTCGGTTCTTTTCAATCAAGGCTGAAGATTTTTCTGTTTGCTGCCGCCTTTTACTAAACCAAATTTGCAGCTTTTGATTAATTTCTTGCACAGCACTCTAACTTTTATGTATTCTATTTTTTTTTTACTTCATGCATTCTATGTATTCTAGCTTATCATAGTTTTATCAATTGGAATTTAATTTGAACTCTTTAATAAGGTCCTCTTTTTTAATGTGTTTCTTTTGCACTTTGACTTAATGCTTGTGATGCTTTATGTAAAGCACTATGAATTGCCTTGTTGAAATGTACTAAATAAACTTGCCCTTTGCCTAAGCCTATATACAATTTTTGTTACAGTAATTACTCTATTATACTGGTAAGCGCCATGGGGTGGTGACTTTTAGACAGCACAGGGGAATTTCAGGCTTTACTCTTGTCTGTAAAAATATTGAGGATGTAGCAGCTTGTGACTTGGCTATCTGGCTTGACTCAGATATGCCAGCATTCATTTCAACAATGACGCTGTTAGAAAAGGAAACCTGATCAAGTTTATGCTCAGAATAATTCATTGGGAGGTCCCAATAAAAAAACACAAGTCAGTCCTTTGGGTACCTAGTATCGATTAATGACAAAAGGATCTCAGGTCTTATTTGAGTTGTGGCTAGTGCATCATCAGCCCTCATCTAAGACATGGACAGGTTCTGTGCTGACGGGGTCGTCTCCAGATCGCAATCTGCGCTGAGATAATCCCTGACGTTGCCTTCTTGTCCTCTCTCTATTTACATTTTACATTACATTACGTCATTTAGCAGAAGCTTTTATCCAAAGCGACTAACAATTATTCAAACACCGACGGACGCAGCCATCAGGAGCAATTAGGGGTTAAGTGTCTTGCTCAAGGACACTACAGCATGCTAGCAGGAGGAGCCTGGGATCCAACCAGCAACCTTTAGATCACTAGACCACCAGCTCTACCGCCTGAGCTACCATCTGTACCATCAGTTCCATTTTCAATTAAACCCCTGTTGAGCGCAAATTCTCCAATGCAATATTCAATGTAATGTTATAGGTGATGGTAGTTGTATTCAATGTAAATCCGCAATGGTTTTTTTAGACGTAGTTACACGCACGGCATTTTTTTATATAAGCCGTGTTAAAAATGAACACATTAACATGGAAAGCTGGCAGCTATAATCTAGGTATACTTTTTCTCACCATTGATCATCACCCTCCATGGTGATGTTCTTTCAACATACAAATCATGTATTCTTTTATAGTTATTTTTTAGTCTGGAGCTAAAAAACAAATTTGATCAAATTGTGTCATGTATGTATGTATGTATTGTATCATGTATGTATGTGTCAAATTCTCTTATCAAGCCTCACATTTCGATTCTCACTCATTTGGGATTCGTGGAATATAAAGGGGTGAAAGTTTGATCAAAATCAACTATTTGCAGTATTTCCTCCAGTTGGTGTACCATACCGTAATGTGCAGAGACGTCGGTGTGGTTTACCTGCGGCGCTCTGGGGAAATGTAGTCGACTATAAGTATACGTGTGAAACTGTGGAGTATACTAAGTACACTACGTTTATCCAGGGCAGCATGCTGTCTTCTCTGCTCTGCTGCACTGGATATCAATGCCGGATTTCCATACTGTCCAAGAGTCCTTCGCCTGTATTCACTGGCAAGAGTTCCAATATTATTGATAGTTCTTGGATTATCTTTACCTTCAGCATTGATTGTTCTTTAGGCATTACTAGTGTTACTTTGAACTGGCTTATCTGGTCTCCGCAACAGTTGTGATATCAGTTTCTTGGAGGAAGACTGTAATGCTAAGCCATTGTGAAGTGCAGTTTTTTCCTTGCTCTGTCTTGAATTCCTCCCCGTTTGGCACCTTTTCAAATGACAAGCCATTTAGATGTATTCCCCTTAGGGACCAATCGAGCCAGTTGAGAACTGGTGGATCCCACAACCTTTAACTTGTTTCCAGTCTTTCTACACAAACCTGATACCTAGTGCTGCATCTTATTATAATAAACACACAATGACTGAACCCTGTTTTTGCGTGTGCAGTTCTACAGGTGTTTCCGAGCCTTCCTGAAGTGTTCCGTGCCCGAGCGAGGCTCCAGCTTCAAGGCGTCGTCGCCGGCGACCAAGACAATCCGCGCCACCCGCCACAGGCACGGAAACAGCTCGGCCCATGCACCGTCCGCGGCCCCGCCCACACAATACCCCCTCCCCGACTCCTCAGTTGAAGCCAACCAAGTGCCGAGTAAAGCCTCTCTGCCTTCCCACAGCTCTCCCACTTACCTCGCTAGTCCCCGGGTGACCCTCATGGCTTATTATAGGGAGTAGAGGCGTGAAAAGGAAAGAAAACAAAAAAACAAGGGAGGAGGATGAAAAGTAGATTTGGAAATCCAGTGAGGAGCGGCGCAGGGGGCAAAGGCCTCCAATTAGAACACAAGTCTGCTCTCGTCTTTACAAAGCATAGGCATGGCGTTGGATAAGTACAATAATGCAGATGAAGACATTTTGGGACGGTCTCTTCCCTGATCGCGTTACGGCAGCGCTGTGCCAGAGTAATAATGTACGCTGGATTTAAAACGTGACTAAACAAGAATACCACCATAGTGTCGCCATTTTTCTGTGAAAGAAATAAAAAAAGCAAACCTGCTTATAACCACAGCGCTACCTTTGGTCACGTCAGACTATGCACACGTCGAAAGACTAGCTTTGGAAAGTACATAATAGTCGATAGATCCTGCAGCTTTCAGTATTCACATCCAATTAACAGGAAGGACAACCCAAATCGCTCCAGGAAGCTAGGGTAGGTTATTATTTGTAGATTTGGTAGATATTGAGGTTTTTCCGTGCATGAAGTGTGAAGAATGATAAATGCATCCTGGGAGTGGACGCTAGCTTTAGGTTTGGGTCAAAGGGCTGAACCAACAATAGGACACGGCTTAATAGTCTACTTTTACTACGGGATAACACGAGATCCTGGAAAAAAAAAAAACCAATGATCGGCGCAGCTGCACAACAGTCTCGTTGACGAAGCGCACCAGTGCTAATATGGTAGCGAAGCAAAGCCAGGATGTTTTTGGAATTAAACCCCTTTACTTGTAGATTTGGCCCATTATTTTGGGGGATTTGCTAATGAATATGCAGAGTCTGCCATCTCGAGAGGAGCGCATTAGCTTCGAGGCCAAGAATCATCATCGCGTTTATTAGGATGGTATTATCATGTTAGCGACGGACGCGGAACGTAAACACGGCAGCACTTTACCGAAACCGCCCAAGAGGGAAAGCATGAGGAGATGTCATTTGCGCCGCCCTGAATAACCCATTTGGAGGAAAGAGGATCCTCAAAATTAGGTCGAGAATAAGTGTCTTAGTGACGTAACTTAATGGTTTTCATCCTTAAGCCGGTGAAATATTCAGGAGGGATTTATTTGGCAGAAATTGAATTAGACTGATTTTTGAAAATAGGGCGATGAGATAGTTATTTCAGTGAGCGTGTACTTTAACCAAGGCATTTTTCATTTGTTTTTCTCAATTATTTCGCAATTACAGTGATCTGTTGTAGAAAGCCAATTTTGACAAACCTCGTTTCCATGCTTGACAGTGATTTGACAGCAGTGTTTTAAGATCCAGTCGAGGGGATGACATCAGGGTGAAAATGTATCCCTCTCATATAACGTACTCTATCTGTCGCTGATAAACTCCTTTTCCTTTCCCTGGCAAATTGTTTTGGCTGTGTACCAAAGAGGCGTGTTGATGTAAAAACACGATGGACATGTAACCCAGAGAAATGTCACCACTTTGAGTTAAGAAGATCCCTTGGAGGTCATGGTTTCCTCCCCTGCTGTGCATTGAAACAATTTTTGTCTCGGTGACATAATGGCTAATTGTATTTTCCACTGCTTGTGTAACACCAATTAAATCTCACTTAAATGGATTTGGCTGCCTCCTGTTTTCATTCAATCTACTCGTCTTCTGTGTGTGTGTGTGTGTGTGTGTGTGTGTGTGGGGGGGGTGCTTGTGCATGGTTCAGTTCATTCAAAAAATTGGTGTGTCTCGATCTCTTATCTCTTCATTCACATATGTTGATTAATCCATGCATTATTAAGTGCAGCTTTAGAGGAAGGGGAGCAGATTAAAGTTCTAAATTACATACTTCGTTGCAGCATAAAACAAACATAAAACAATGGAACATTAGGATGGAATATTACATCAGGCAGCCATGAATAAGTAATGAAGAAACATACAAAGTCGCCACACAGGCATATACGTATTAATATCTATAGAAGTGTGTATGAAGCTATATCTTCCGATCTATCTATACAGTTACTAGGATGGGTAAAATGCAGAGAAATGCATTTCGTTGCCTCAGTATGTGTACTCTGCAATGACAAATAGTTGAATCAAATAAAAAAAAATTAAAAGAAACATCTATGTACTATTTACACTATATATGCATATCTATCTACATAAATATATATATATATATACACACTCTATATATACAATATTTATACTGTATATATACTATATATATACTGTATATACTATATATATACGTATCTATCAGCGTATCTGGATCTACTGTATATCCGTATATATAGATCAGTTGCAATTTCAGTTTCAAAATGTGTTACCTAGGTACAGCAGCATACAGAATACTTAACCTTTTGCAATGTAATAGCAGATATACTGTATATTGAGGCTACAACCACTCATTGAACTTTTACCACGTTTTTTAGCCCAGTGTGGGCTGTTGCTTTAGGGTGTAATGGAGTGTTGATAAAGTGTAATACAGTAGTGTGTGTGTGTGTGTGTGTGTGTGTGTGTGTGTGTGTGTGTGTGTGTCTGTGTGTGTGTGTGTGTGTGTGTGTGTGTGTGTGTGTGTGTGTCTACCTGTCCACCAACAGTTAGTGCTTTCTTGAAATCAAAGAGGAGGGGGAGTTAACCATTCATTACGTGTTCAAGACAATTGGATATCAATTGCAGACTTCTCGTGTGGACCCAGCTGTAACCTGCAGTGCTGGGCTGGGCTGTGTGCACACCAGACACCGTGGTGGGTGCACACGATGCTGCGCAGGTCCTCCCCGCTTGTTTGTTGAGGCCGCCAGATCATTGTTTCTTTATTTCTTTATCATAGCGCGAGACCAAGTTTTATTCAAATAAAAATATCAAGTTTTTAATTTTCCTTCTCATCACATTGTGCAGATCAAGTAATCAGTGGGCAGGAGAGATGGAGATGCAGTGAGTCACACTGCCATGTACTGCCAGCCTCTGTAGGATTTTGTTGAGATTTGTTGTGGTTATTGCAACCAAAAATGCAGTGGCTTTTCTTAAGTCTTGCGATACAATTTGAAGTTTTATGTACTTTTTGCAGTGAAATTGCGAAAATTTGCATTGGCAATTGCCATGCAATCAATTTCTATGCCAATACGCATACGCATTGCTAATACTGTGAAAATACTACTTTTGCTTGGGTTCCAGTATCAAGTCAAAAAATGTATTAAAAATACAATTCATAAATTTAGCCATTCAATGCAGAAAAGTTGCAGGAATTTTACAAAATATTGCAAACATCGGAGATTGAGTGTTAGGCTCACTGAATCAGATCGCTCCTTCTCTGATGGTACCAACTTTGAAGACGGCACGATCGGACGCTCGTGAACGGTATACCAAAACAGTGTGTTTTCATTTAAGAAGTAGGTTACTTTATTTTACCTTCCTTATGGAAGAAAACAAGCACCGTCACCGTCTCCGTCACTCTCTTACCCCGCCCTTGTCACCAGATTGCCTAGAGTGGCAAAAGGGCTTCAACCTGCCTGGGTTAAGCCCCTAATGTCTTTGCATCCTAGCAACGCCCAATCCAGAGTCCAAATAGCTACCAGGCTTCAGTGCACCCTATGATGCACTCCCCAAAAACCATCAATACAGTGGACGATTAACGATTGCCCCAGGTCTCCCACAGAGTGATTATACAGTAGGTACAACAGCAAACTCTCCCCTCCACAACTCAAGGTGGAATGGATTGGTCAGTCAACCGGGAAGCGCTGCCATGGCAATTTACGTTGCAGTGGCGATTACAACAAATGCCGATGAATATTGTTTTGCATGCAGGCCGACAGGTCCAGCAAGATTAATGACCTAATATCAATGTCCTCTCATTGTCAGTCCACACTCAAGCCAAGGAACAACAATAGAAAAACACTTTGATTCATATTAACTGATCGCAGAAGTTCTCACGCCCTGGTGTGTCCCACCGCCAAGGTCCGAAGGTGTGTGGATTTGGGCCGAGACGTCCAGGTTTTTTAGAGAGCTGGAGAGAATGCATCATGCTACTAAGTCCTACTGGGAAGACGATGATCCTGTCAAGACACTCTCACAAGCGCTTTTCTGGTGAACCCAAATGCACGACACAACGGAGGCTCAGGAGTAGGTGCAAAGGATCAAGGGTTAATTGCAAAAAAACAGGCTGGGGTCAAAACCAGAAGATCAGTCCCCATAGCTAACAACCTGAATGGGGCAAGCGAAGGGGTAAATCCAGAATAAGGAAGGCAGTAACTCAGTCAGGACCAGACAGGCAAGGCCACTGGACAGCTGGGTGGAAGAGACGAGGCAATCTAACACAGCAACAGTGAACCGACCAGTGATGAACAGACCAGTCAGCTAAAAATCCATCCAAATACGCCTTGTCCTGCAGCGTGTTCCTGTGGTGAAAGGACGATCATCCATCCCAAGGTGTAAAAGCTTGCGTCACTTATCGCCTAGTGGGATACAATTATATCTTGTTATAGCCTTAATCTGTCCAGACGTCATCACATGAACCTCATGAAACTTCCTGAAAGTCACAAAGCCTCCTCACTCCCTCACTTGTAAATTCACCCCGAGGGACACGACATGTAGCAGGGGTGGAGAAGCGCCGTGGGGCTGTGTCTTTTTGTTATTTCTTGTGTAACCTTCCTTATTCTGTATGAACGCATTGATTTCACTGATTGATTTTCACACTTCTCGTTAGTTTCTGGTCATTAGCAAATAGCCCACGTTGCAGCGAGTTGCACATCTACTCCCACTCTGCAACATCCCTTTATCCAAGATTCAAGATTCAAGATTTTTTATTTGTCACATACATATACATACTTTCATACATATATGCAGTGAAATGTAATGCAACGCACCCGGTGATAGCACACAATATGTCCTAGGAAAAAAAAAGAAATAAAAGTAAAGAATTCCTTTCTAATAGACCGACTAACTGACTCCTAAAACGTAATACAGTAAGTTGAATACTTATAGAATAAGATAAAAATATATAGAATAAAATACAATAAAAATAAAATGAAATAAACTGGAATAGATAGAGGGAATATGCCTATGTATATACAGATATGTGCAATTAAAGTGGCATGTGAATTAAAGTGGCATGTGAATGTGAATAGAGTGAGGTAGTGTTTGGGAGAATACAGCACAGTATACAACAGTACGGCGCAGCAATACGGCATCACGAACAACCCTGAACAGTGAAACTGTATGCGGTACAGTATGCTACATACAGTACAGTAGGTAGTGGAGCCTAGTGTATGGCTCGGTTAGGACCCCTGGTGAGGTCAGCATTGACAGTTCTAATGGCTTGAAATCCCCCTTTATCCCCCTTTGGCCCTCAGTTCAATTTAAGTCACTAAGCATTACAAGAATGTGATATATATAGTGCCACACAGTGGGGCAGTGTAAACAGTATATTTATACTGTATACACACACACACACACACACACACACACACACACACACATACATACATATACAAGCATGCAAAGAAACATATATGCGCACGTCGTTTCTTACACAAGCCCACACACATTTAGAGGTACAAGCAAACATGCTGTATTGTTGTTCACAAACACATTGAACACAGGTCCCAGGTGGAGAGCCAGACCTTCTGGCCCGGCTGGTACTCTGGGGCCTGGGAGCGGTGACGGTTGGCGGCAGAGGCTTTGCGGCCAGTGGCTCGGAGGAGGGCGGCCCGGGCCTGGGTCCAGGTTCTGTGACAGCGGCGAATGAAGGCCTGGATGGACGGGCAGGAAGCCTGCCTCTCAAGGGCCGGGAACAGAGGCTGTTGGAAGCCGTAGGCGCACTGGAAGGGGGAGAGGCCTGTGGCCGAACTGGTCAGGGTGTTGTGGGCATATTCCACCCACAAAAGCTGCTCAGACCACAACGACAGGTGTGGTCTCCATCTCCTGGTTCTTCCGCTCCGTTTGGCCGTTGGACTGGGGGTGGTACCCTGAGGACAGGCTGACGGTGGCCCCCAGGAGCGAAGAGAACTTCTACAGAAGACCAAGGCGAACTGGGGACCCCGGTTGGATACAACATCTACCGGGATGCCATTGAGGCGGAAGACGTGATACAACAGTAGCTTGGCGGTGCCCTTGGCCGACGGGAGCTTCGGTAGAGGCACGAAGTGAGCCATCTTGCTGAACCTATCCACCACGGTGAGGATGGTAGTGTTACCACTAGACAGTGGCAGACCGGTGACGAAGTCCACAGAGATGTGAGACCAGGGGCGATGAGGAACCGGCAGTGCGTGTAAAAGACCGGCAGGAGCAAGAAGAGAGGGTTTCTGCTGATTACAGGTGAGGCAGGCATTGACGAACCCTCGGACGTCCTCACCCAGGGAGGGCCACCAGAAGCGACGCTGGACGACCTCCTTCGTCCGCTGGATCCCTGGGTGGCAGGTGAGTCGGGAGTTGTGGGCCCACCGGAGGTCAGGCAAGACGAACAGACGGTCGGGCAGACATGCGCTGGGTCCGGGTTGGTCCTGGGCGGCGGCTCTTACTTTCTCCTCCACCTCCAAAGTGAGTGTGGCGACTAGACGGGAGGACGGTAGAATGGTGTCGGGGTCAGCAGCGTCTTCCTCCTCCTCCTGGAACTGCCGGGACAGGGCGTCGTGTTAGACATCGGTGACCCAGGCCGATAGGAGAGGGAGAAATTGAATCGCGTTAGGAAGAGCGCCTCTCAGCCGGGATCAAACGCCTGGAGAAGAAGGCGCAGGGATGAAGTTTCTGATCGGAGGCGGTTCTCTGGGACAGGACAGCTCTGACTCCCATGTCGGAGGCGTCCACTTCCACCACGAACTGCCGTTCGGGGTCAGGCAATACCAGAATGGGGGCTGAAGTGAACCGTGCCGTCAGGGCCAGGAAGGCGTCGTTGGCGGCGGCGGACCACAGGAACGGCACCTTGGAGGAGGTTAGGGCTGTGAGAGGGGCCGCCACCATGCTGTAGCCTCGGATGAACCTCCAATAGAAGTTGGCAAAACCGAGGAAGCGCTGGAGTTGTTTGCTGGAGTCCGGGGTGGGCCAGGTGGTGACGGCGTACCCCAGGAAGGAGACGGATGGGACATGAAACTCACACTTCTCTGCCTTCACAAAGAGCGAGTTCTCCAGGAGGCGCTGCAGAACCGTCTGGACGTGGTGGACGTGCTCAGCTTGGGATTGGGAGAAGATCAGGATGTCGTCGAGGTACACGAAGACGAACTTGTTGACCAGGGCCTGGAAGACGGCGGGGGCGTTGGTGAGGCCAAAGGGCATCACCAGATATTCGTAGTGACTGGAGGGAGTGTTGAACGCCGTCTTCCATTCGTCCCCCTTTCGAACCCGGACCAGATGGTAGGCATTGCGTAGGTCGAGCTTGGTGAACACCGTGGCCCCCTCCAGGAGTTCGAAGGCTGATGAGATGAGGGGCAGGTGATAGCGGTTCTTGACCGTAATGTTGTTGAGACCACGATAGTCAATACAGGGGCGAAGCGACTTATCCTTCTTCTCTACGAAGAAGAAGTCAGCCCCCGCCGGGGATGAGGAGGGACGGATGATGCCCGCCGCCAGAGCGTCGTTAATATAGGTGTCCATGGCCTCTCTCTCCGGGGCGGACAGGGAGTACAGGCGGCCTCTGGGGGGGGTGGAGCCGGGCTGGACAATCTATTAGAAATGAATTTTCTACTTTTTATTTTATTTTTAATTTTATTATTTTTTTTTTTCCTGGGACATATTGTGTGCTATCACCGGGTGCGTTGCATTACATTTCACTGCATATATGTATGAAAGTATGTATATGTATGTGACAAATAAAAAACACCTTGCAGAGCTCGGCGGCGAAGGCGTGGAAGGAGGAGCAGGCTGGTGTGCGTCGTTCCCACTCGGCCGTTCCCCACAGCCGAGCGCGGCCCGTCAGGTGATTTATGGTGAACGCCACCCTGGCATCCTCGGAGGCGAAGGTGTGGGGCTGCAGAGCGAAGAGGATGGAACAGTTCGTGATGACCGGACTACAGCCGTCCGCGTCTCCAGCGTAGCGTTCTGGAACCCCCACCCAGGGCTCCAGGGAGCACCCAGGCTGGGCCGGTGCTGGTGGAGGTGGGTCCGGGGAAGCGGGTGGCGGGATGAACTGACCGAGAGCAATGGTGAGCTGCTGGACCTGGGCGGCTCGCGTGGCGAGCCCTTGCTCCTGGCTAGCCGCTGCTAGCCGAACGTCCGCTGAGGTGGAGGCTAGGACAGCCTCCTGGTGTTGGAGCTGTGACTCCACCCTGCCCAGGCGTGCCAGCAACTCGGGGTTGTGTGCTGGGTCCATTGTTGGATGGATTGTACAGTAACGGGTGAGGTTAGGACCCAATTGCAGCACAAAGACAGGCAGGGATATTTGGTAATGTCTTTTATTTGTAGAGCAGATGGAAGACAGGCAGGGAGCAGGCAGGATACATCGTCGGGGACAGGCAGGTTCGATAACGAGGAGTTCAGACAAAAGACAGGCGGAGTGGCAGGCAGGATACGTGGTCGGAGCGAGGCAGAGTCAGTAGCGGGGAATCAGTCCGGAGAACGCTGGAGAGTCTGGTGCAAGCATCGAAGACAATCTGGCAATGGGTGACTGGTGAGAGAGGCTTATATAGTGGTAAGATTGCAGATCTGGAACAGCTGTGTGTGCAGGTGAATAGAGTTGGGCAAATGGGACAGGTAGGAGAGGGAGGGCAAGGTAGAAGAAGGCGGAGATCATGACAACATGGGGGTCCATAGCACGAGGTTAGGTATAGACACAGTGGTGAACAGTAAATAAGAAGCTGTAGCCACAGCGGTCTATGGCTGCAGGAAAATAAAAAAAAGTTGACATTGTGGTGAAGTTTAAGTGGAAGTGTACAGTTTCATTTTTGTCTGTATTGCAATTCGGTGTGTTGCTTTTGAGGCTGCAATTGTATTACGATGGGATGGAACGGCACTCTTTTTTTAAAACGCTGCTCCTCGCTCGAAGCAAATCAAATCACACAGCTCTGCCCCCATGGTCTGCCTGCCTTCGAGGCGGCTCTTCACCGGCTGGAGGGGCCCTTGAGTGGGTACGGCTACCGTCCCAGCAGCGCCAATGCCAACATCTGATATATAAGATTAGATATGAAAATAAATACAATGCAATCATATTTTACACAAATTATTTTGCACAAGTCATGTCATGTTAAAGGACTAATTAAGTTTTTGTTTTACAGTTCATCCCTGTTTTATACTCACCCCTCATGTAGAATGTATGTAGGTTTGATTCATGTCACAACGGTGTTACATGAATCAAACCAGGTGTGGTTTCGGTGCCATCTGCAGGTGAGGGAGCCGGCACATGTTCATCCAGCAGGGTGTGCAGCTGTCGGAGACGGAGGTCATTTGCAGAGTCCTTAAAGGCTGCTGTGTGTTCGAATTTCGGGCGTGCTCTCTTGACAGCGAGGCTGGGCTGCCATTCCAGAGCTGGGTGGCGTTGTTATTATTGTAAAGCAACTTAAAGTTTGTATTGTCTTTTGCATTGCATTTTTCTTAAGCTGCAAGATGTGTAACAACTTAATTTTTATTAGCAATCAACTTAAAAACTTGTGTTTATATTAATGGTTATTTAGTACATAACACTTAAAAATCCTTTAAAATAATACAAACTAGTTGGAACAACTTAATTTTTATGAGTAAACCACTTAAAAACGTATGTTTTTTTGCAACCAATTGTTAAGTAAGTGGTAATTACAAAATCTTTGATTATAGAGGAAAAGCTATCCCTCAAACTCAGTGGAGTTCGCTGGTTCAGCACAAATTCATTAGAAATCGTCACTCAAAATAGATTGATGCAAACTATTGCGTTAATTATTATTATTTTTTTGAGCCAAAACATTTGTATTTAAGGAAGTTGCCTGGGAACCGAGTCAACATGTCAAGGAAAAACTCGCTGAAGGGGCTTCACCATGCTCCACCGCAGACAGAGGCGTGCAGGGTTGGTCCACTGCATCCATCTTGTCCACCCGGTGTAGGGCTGTAGGGCTGTAGCAATAAGCTGCCCGCTGCATCCACCCATAGAAAGGTAGGAAGATAAGGAAGATTCTAAAAACCCTCAACCCACCCTTTTTTTCCGGTATTTTCCTGCATTTTACCCTTCCCATAAATATCCCGTATTTTCAACCCTTGAAAAGAAAAAGAGAAAAAAAAAAGGTTGGCACCGTCCCCCTGATCTCTGCTCTGCTGTGCGTCCCCGCTCCCCGTTTCTTCAAACAAAGCCTATAATCACAGTGTGTTTTATTGTAGATGTATTTTTTGTAATTAAATGAAACACACAAAAAACATTGTGTAACCATAACGGGGACACTTCTGAGTCACTCTCTTACCCGCCCCTGCCAACGGTGTGCCACTGGGACAGGAAATTTTCCTTATTTTCAAATCCCAATGTTGACAGGTATGCATTGTGTTCTTCATGAAACAGCTTCCTAGACGATGATCCTGTTGCGTGTCCTGGGGCTCTTTCGATCCTCTTTCAGTCCTGGGGCTGTAGCGATGGGCTGCCCGCTGCTTCTACCCAAGGCCCGGCGCTCCCGTTGTGCTAATTCGTCTTCTGAGGCAGTTCCTGCCAGGATCTGCAGAGCAGATAAATCCAATGTGTTTCTGAGAAGTTGCATCACGTCCAGGGTTCTTCGTAGAGCAGCTTCCTGGGTGACAATCCTCTCACATGTTCATTCTTCTGGTGTCAAAGAAGATATTCCTGAAGTCAATTGTTTATAACTTATTTTATTTTACTGACTGTACTGTGAATTGGTTTTCTACTTTAGAGTCAATCCGCTCTGATATTGGGAGTGTAGGATAACGGAATTGTACAAAGTCTATATAAATTTTTCTGGAATTGATCAATAACAGTGACAGTTCCTTTTTCAAGGAATTCTGACGTGATTAACATGTGACATTATTTGCAGGTAATCATATAAGTTTAGCAATTAATTGCGATGAAATAGTAATTTAAAACAGGCTTGGAAACAACATATATATAATCGTTAAGTAATCAACTCTCATTTCCTCTCAAAAACACAGGGCTCAGTGTAAAAAAAAAAAATATGCCTTTGGAGATAGGAAGAAGAGGCATCTGTTGCTTTATAAAACAGCTTCTCCACACACACACACACACACACACACACACACACACACACACACACACACACACACACACACACACACACACACACACACACACACACACACACACACACACACACACACACACACACACACACACACACTTGACAGGGACAAACAGACAGTGACCCTGGGCATCCTGAACCCAGATGGCACAGCTGTTTACATAAAAAAGTTAAGGTAACACACACACACACACACACACACACACACACACACACACACACACACACACATGAATGTATGTATGAAATCCCAAAATACATCATGAAAACATTAAATTCAGTAAATCATATTCAAGTCTATTTACAAGGGCTCAGCTGCACCCATACTTTGTGTGACTGATATAACACTTGTTTGACCCAAATGTTGATATATTTTTGACAAGTTGCAGCCTTTGGGAGTGGTCTCATCACCTAACACCACTCACCCACAAGTTTTATATTGCTGATTATTATCTTTTTTTTTCTTAGAAAATTAAGCATTTAAAAAATAAAATGGTTTCATGTCTGTATATCGTGATATTTATCGATCTTGCATATATTATATGACACTTTTGGCCCAGGATGACCTCCTCCAGCCTCCACCATACCTCTACAAATGTAGCTTTGTCTACAGCTGCGTCCCCAACTTCATTGTGTTTTTGGCCTTCAGATGCAGATTTTGGGGTCTGTTTTTTGGCTGTTTGAGGGGAAACATGGGGAACTGGATTGAACTTTCCCGAAATACATAAATTAAGATGAAGGTATTATTCATAAGAAATGTCTTGTTGGATTATATTATGATCCACCAATGGGTGGAATCTGCTGGATCAGTGCGTGGCTGGAGCAAAAACATGGAAACAGGATTTTTACTGCCTGAAACTGGAATTTTCCAGGTTCAAGGGTTCCGGATTGGTTCGTAAAACACTAGAAACTAACATCGAAACTCGTCAATTCTGGCGTGCAAGTGCTTCCAAAGCTCCGTCAGGCGTCGCAAGCATGATGTCAACATGTGCAAATGGACTTGTGATCCTATCTACGAGGCATTTCCAATTTGGTAAATAAAATGACAAAATATTTTCTGCATGAGAGTGGGGTAATCAGGGGAGCAGGGGAGAGAGAGTGTCCTGAGAGGGAGCAACCTGTTCTGCGGCACCTTATCATTCCTTCTCCTGCGCCGCTCCCGGGGAGAATACGGAAATCTTGATTTGCACGATTTGATTTGATTTGTAAGGTTCTCGTACTGCTTGAGTGAGGTTAAAAGAGTTGAGAACCTCCATAAGATCAGTAACAAAAGTTTGGCTGGGGCAGCAGACATATAAGATCACCTAAAATCAGAATTCTGTCCTATTTTGACATAAAATGAAGCAACAGTTCAGAGAAATATTGGTTAATTGCATTGTTTGTCATTGTCTGTAAATTATTAAGAATTTAACATAAAACCAAGATGTTCAAATGATGCACAACTACTATATGAAATGGGAGTGGTTTTAAAATACTTTCTATAGATAACAGATTGCTGGATAAACCGCCCAGGCATGGAACCAGAGGAGGAGAAGGCTGGCAACGGTGGAGAGGAGGCTGGAGGCTGGTGGTGGTGGAGAGGAGGCTGGTGGCGGTGGAGAACGTCTCGATGCCACTACATACTGTGGCCCCCCGTCCCATCCCAAAAGGGGGGAACTCCCACATATCCCTGACATCGATTGTGGGCTCCAAGGCTTGGAATCTGTTCTCCAGCTGCAGAGTCTCCGGTATAAAGTGGCACAAGGAGCACTCGTAACTCCGCCCCCTGCTCGCCACCAAGGTCCAGGGCTCTGGGGTGGGGCAGGTCCGGAACTTGGACCATGGATCCTCTATCACAGCCAGCGGGGCATCAGATGGACCAGACTCACCCACAGCGAGAATGGGTCCAGGCCAAGGGGGAGTGGTGTCAAAGTCCGGTGCGATCACAGCCGAGGACATGAAGCAGGAGATGTGCTTCGCCTGACCGCTGGCGATGGAGCTCAGATGCACAAACAGTTCATCCTTCTTCTTCACGTCCTCATGCAGGCTGTTAATGTCTTTAAAGACCAACTTCTCTCCGGCGCTGAGTCTGTTGACCAGACCCAAACAGCTCTCACAGTCCAAGGAGGTAGGCATCAATGCTGGCATAGTAAGCAATATGCTAAGATAACAGGCTTAGTCAACGTTCCAAAGTCCGAAAAACAGTTCAGGCGAGGGCCAAAGCCCAAAATAGTAAGGATATCACAGTGTGAACAGTCCGTAATTATGAATCAGGAAGCTATTCGGTGGAGTATTGTGTACGTATGTATGTACGTGTATATATGTATATACATACATACGTACATACATACATACATACATATATATATATATATATATATATATACATGCGTACATACATACATAGAGACATATATATATATATATATATATATATATATATATAATATCTTTATATATATGTGTGTGTGTGTACATCAAGTTTTATGACATTGCCACCTGCTGGCCTGGCATGCTCATTTCAGCGTTTAAATAGATTTTGCGTTCCCGTGTGGACTGAGAGATTTTCAGAAATATCAATAAACTACAAGTGGAGGAAATATAAAGAAACACTCAAGTAAACACCGACCTGGTTCGTGCTACTTCACACGCTTTCTGCTGCTCCACTTCTCCGAACCATTAAATGCAATTTGGAACGACTCCAGGCCAGATAAGCTGCTGCTAATTAAATGTAAATCAAAAGGTCCTGATTATTTTGGCGGGGATGCGGATATCTCACAGTGCAGAGGTGCAGCTTGGGGAATTGTCCTTATCAACACATGGCTTTTAATTGAATCCTTGTGCGCACCGCACGTGTTTTACATGATATTCTCTGTCTTTCGATTCTATCTATTTATGTATTTATTTTCCTTATCTTCTCCTCTTATTTTGGATATTATGATTTTTATTTATTAAACAACATTATTTTATTATTAAAACATTGATCATTTGTGTAAAGCACATTGAGCATGAAATGTTTTATTGTATATAAATAAATTATAAATTATAAATAAAACCTTCCCCTTCACACTCGGTGGCAGTGCCTAAATATTAAGGTAGAGGTGATATACATTTAAGTATGAGTAAACACTCTACCACTTTATTTTTGACTGTATTTACTTGGTATCCATAATACATGAACACGCACACACACGCACACACACGCACACACACACACACACACACACACACGCACACACACACAGAGAAGATGAGACACACACACACAGAAGAGAATATACACCCACATCACACACACACACACACCCCGGTAGCATACAAACACACACACCAACAGGTACTTACAAATGCGAAGACACATTTGGCAGTGCTTTAATAAATGATTAATATTTAATCAGACACACTTTTGGCCAGAACCGCTCGCCCCCCACCCTTCCACCACCGTAGGACAGAGGATGATGAATGGTCCCTCACGGCGAAGGATATCAAGACAAACACTGGGGCATCGCCAAGACGACAGTGGACGGCAGGGAAATCTATCACGCCCAAGGTTTCCACCACAACTCGTCTTCTGCATCTTCCAAGGGGGGAAAACCAAGGCCCCGAGATCCACACACACACACAGACACACTCCACCACACCACCTGCTTAAACATGAAACTTTACCGCGCTGGAGATGAAAATCAACTCCATGAACAAGGGAAAGTTCGGAACTTCGGAGACTAACATAAGAGAGCGGTTCGGTCAAATCTTAGACCGAATCACACATTAAATCTGGGTTAACTGAAATGACCTTTTCCGGTCAAGGTTTATAATGCTCTCAGACTGGCCCTAGTCTTGGTTTGAATGAAATTAAATCTGATTTCTGGAAGAAAGATTAACACCATGGAGCTGACCAGTCCTCCGTTACTTTTAGCCTCGGATTTCCTAGTCCAGAACAAATTTGTCCTAGATTAAGCAACGTCTCAGAAAGGCACTTTTTCAATTCTGGATTCATTTTTGTTGGACTTGTTTTGTCCGGATTGAGATTAAAAACCCACCTGTAAAACCGCCCCTATAAGATCAGTGATCCTCAGAGCCCCAACGACTGCTGTTTTTTTTCCTGAGGACACAAAACCGGACGAAACCGAGCGAACAATAGAATTCACTCAGGTCTGAGTCAATTCCTATTATACAGCCATATGAATGCCAGTGGTACTAGGGGTCTGAGCAACCTGAGATCAATATGAGTCAGGATGCATAGAGGATGCGTATACAGGACGCGTGAGATCTATACTATATCAGTGATCCTCGGAGCCGGAAATACTGCTGGTTTTCCACCCTACCAGGCAGATAGAGTAATAGAATGGATCCGGTGTCTCAAATCTGAATCAGACTTGAGGGCTGCAGTTTGGAACCACTGATATGGATTAGTTTCAAGTATCTTTGGTGATTTGTCCCTTTTGAGTCAGTACATAAAAATGATTCCAACTTTTGTGGCTTATCGAAACAGCGATGAGCTGCAATAGCTTTTTTCCTGCATTGGGGTGGGAGTTTCCAGTGAAGTGATAGCTGCCGCCGTAAACTTATGACCTTATGATCCACAATATGGATCTTATGTAGTGAGCAGAGACTAATGACACGGTCACCCCAGGCACACCCACTGTTCAATCTTCCCCTATTGCTTTCCAAACAAAAAAATGCTTTGTGAGCTTGTCAAGTGTGATTGGAGCAGGTTTTAATACTTGTATAATTGTACTACTATACTACTATACTACTAAACGATTCTATACTACACATGTCAGGAATTTGCACTGACAACTTCACATTATATCTCTATATAATTTTTTTTTTTTTCGAGATATCTTCATATTTTTTGATATCTATATGTGTCATTTACTTGATATTTTGCCCTGCCTAACTACATTTTTATGTATGCATTTATATTACTACCCCCCCATCTCCTTTCTTTTCTTCCTCTCTTTCTTGCCTATTTGCACAAATAGGGGGGTACAAGCCCACTTGTTCAAATACTCCAGTGCACAATAATAACATTTAAACAAGTGAAATTTGATGTTATATGCACAAAGGATTGGTCAATTACAATTACAAGAGATAAACAAATCAATTTATCCAAGCGTCTCTCTGACAAAGAATATGGAACAGTTATGGCCCCTGGTTATTTGATGACAAAATTAAATACATTTTCCAGTTGGAGATAATCAAAATACGTTCCTTGGTCATGCAGATACGTTGCAGCAATGAGAAGAACTTTATGTTTGCAAATAAAAGTGTAAAAGGTTTGGACATACTACTCACTTCATCTCCTCAAAAAGAAGCACCCCCCCCCCCCCCCCCTCCATTTACCCTCTATTTTGTGTAGGGCTAATTGTGTAAATGTAAAAACCATTGTCGTTGTGACGAACATCCCTTTTATTCAAAGAAAAGCCTGAAGGGTCATGATAACAGTATAATGACATGAACAAGGGGCTGTTTGGGAAAAGAGGCTGTGGACAGTGCCATCATAACAGGGAATTTACCGAGAGAGAGATAGAGAGACAGATGGATAGAGGGTAAATAAAAGTCTGAGACATTGGACCATAGGAGTGTTCCAAAACTCCATGACCAAATGAAATGGTCGCAGCTCACCCGGGTGGGGAGGGAGCAAATTCATTTGCATAACAATGTCAGCCCTCCAGACCTGAAATTGTTTCCAACACACCTATTATGCCTTGGTAATTAACTTTAATTTTCATGTAAATCCGGTGGGAAGTGGGTTCAAGCCATGTCGTTTTTCATGTCTCTCCCACTCCTGTGTTTCCTTTTGATAAGACCATGCACCCTGTGTCTCTCGCCTTCTCTTTCCATTGACCTTTCTCCCTCTGTTTTTTCCTCTACTTCCTGTCTCCTGTTCTCCTCGTCTCGGTTTGACGCCTCTCCCCCCCGGTTTGTTGGGACGTCTCCGTTTTTTTCCCGGAGCATGCGAAAAGCCTTAATGTCTGAATTAAAACGCAGAGCACATTTCTCCACAAATACAAACAAGCAGCAAGAAACTCAAAGGCAACAAGATCACACACACACATCATTTCACAATAAGAGTATTGGTAGGAAATAACTTAGCTTGTGTAACTCAATGTCAATCGCAGTTACAGAGTTAGTATTTCAACATTAAACAGTATAGGCTCTAAACAAACTTCAAGAAATCACAGGAATATTTTAAAGACTTTTTCTTTTCCTGTGCGGAAAACGTATTACATCAAAGCTGCAAAACCAGATGTCACATGCTGAGATTTCCCCAAAGGTTTGGAGATATGGCTTATTACATTATGGGTGTCCTAATTCTTATTTTGTGTATTAAAGGATATTTTAACTATTACATTTCCAGTTAATTATGATAAATGCATGATGTTGAAGAGTTATTATGCAGAGGAACAAGAAGCTCGCTGCCTACAAGTATAAATAATAATACTCTTAATAATTATAGTGGTGATTATTATGATGGTGGTGATGGTGGTGGTATCGGGCACAGGAGGAATGGCTTTCCACTCTCTCTCCTGGTCGGCTGAAGAGCCCGTGCGCCAGTTCCCTCTGCAAGACAGACAAACATTAAGAAATCTCCCTGCATCGAATCGGCCTAATCGGTGCACACGCGGTGCTGATTGGTCCGATTGTTCGGTGGGAAAGGGAACGGTGCTGTCTTATGCAGCCGATGTTTGACCACGCACCTTGGTCCACCACATATCCCCAGAGCAAGAGAGAAAGTCAGCCACGACCATCTGGACCGCTGGCCGATGGACCTCCCGGAGGTTAAACGGCTGGAGAGCTAGGCACTACCTGCAGCAGGGCGTGGTCATCCCAGGAGGTATTAGTGGAGGGAACTGACTGCCCATATGATTGCTAAACACTCCTTTTCCACTGTGCTGGACCTCGACTCCCGCTCTGAGAGCTAGCGGCGGAGGTACAGCACCGGTTGCTTGATTCCCTCCACCTCCTGGGACAAGACCGCGCCCAGCCCTCTGTCCAACGCATCGGTCTGAATGAAGAATGGGAGAGGAAAGTTAGAGGTAAACAGCACTGGCTTCGGACAGAGAGCTGACTTTACCCTCGCAAATGCCTGCTGGCATTTCTCTGACCACTGGTCAGGATTTGGAGCACACTTTCTAATTAAGTCAGACAAGGGGCTGGTTAGCTCTGAAAAGTTGGGGACGAACCTTCTATAGTAGCCAGCCACCCTCAAGAATTGCTTCACCTCCTTATTGGTCTTGGGTTTCGGCGTGTTTACGACCGCAGCGGTTTTATCAAGCTGGGGTCGGACCAGACCTTCACCCAAGTGGTACCCCAGATACGGTACCACCCTCCACCCGATACACCACATTGGTTTGGTGGTGAGCGCAGCCCGCCTCAGGGACTCAAGAACTGCGCCCACCTGCTGCATATGCAGGTGTCGCTGTGAATGATTACATCATCTAGGTAGGCTGCGGCATATGCTACATGCGGATGCGGGACGCGGTCTATGGGTCTCTGAAAGGTGGATGGGGTATCAAACAACCCAAACGGAAGCTTGCGAAATTGATGCAAGTCGAACGGAGTGGAGAACATCGATTTCTCCTTGGACTCCTGAGACAAGGGAATCTGCCAGTAGCCCTTGGATAAATCCAATTTTGTGGAAAAACCCAGCTGTCCTATAAGAGGTGCTGACGTTCCTGAGCCCGGAGCAAATACTCCCGTGATAATGACCAAATCAGTGTGTGTAACTTTGCTCTCAGGTCGATAACATACTGTATTTGGTTCTTACTGGTGCGCCGCCTCTGAAACATCGCTGGAGGACGCAGACAAGAGAGGTGGTGAGGTCTGCGGTTGGGAGGGTTGACCCGGTCTGGAGGGCTGGTCAGGATGGCGCTGATGGAACCTCCTGATGAGGGTGTGGTCCAGAATGTGCCTCGCAGGGACCCACGACCTCTCCTCCGGGCTGTAACCCTCCCAATCCACCAGGTACTGCAGGCCTCTCCCACGACGGCGGGAGCGTAGGAGACGGCGGCCAGGAAAGGCAGGACCCCCGTCAATGAAGCGCGGAGGAGGCGGGGGAGGCGCCAAGGGGACCAGAGCACTCTCCCGGACTGGCTTGACTTTGGACACATGGAAGGGGGGATGGACGCGCATGGACCTGGGGAGCTTGAGCCGCACTGCCACCGGTTTGACGACCTTCTCGACCTTAAACGGGCTGATGAACCGAGGAGCCAGCTTTTTAGAGTCAACCTTCAGGGGGAGGTCCCGGGTGGAGAGCCAGACCTTCTGGCCCGGCTAGTACTCCGGGGCCTGGGAGCAGCGACGGTTGGTGGCAGAGGCGTTGGCGGCCAGCGGCTCGGAGGAGGGCGGCCCGGGCCCGGGTCCAGGTCCTGCGACAGCGGCGAATGAAGGCCTGGACGGACGGGCAGGAAGCCTCCCTCTCAAGGGCCGGGAACAGAGGCGGTTGGAAGCCGTAGGCGCACTGGAAGGGGGAGAGGCCTGTGGCCGAACAGGTCAGGGTGTTGTGGGCATATTCCACCCACAAAAGCTGCTCACAACAGGACGACGGGTGTTGTGACGTCATGCGGCCCCCTGGAGCGAACAAAACCCCCTCCAGAAGACGAGGCTAACTGGCGACCCCGGTCGGATACAACATCTACCGGGATGCCATGGAGGTGGAAGACGTGACATAACAATAGCTCGGCGGTGCCCTTGGCTGACAGGAGCTTCGGGAGAGGCACGAAGTGAGCCATCTTGCTGAACCGATCCACCACAGTCAGGATGGTAGTGTTGCCGCTAGACGTGGCAGACCGGTGATGAAGTCCACGGAGATGTGAGACCAGGGGCGATGAGGAAGCGGCAGTGGGTGTCTAAGACCAGCAGGAGCAAGAAGAGAGGGTTTGTGTTGGTTACAGGTGGGGCAGGCATTGACGAACCCTCGGCCGTCCTCACCCAGGGAGGGCCACCAGAAGCGATGCTGGACGACCTCCTTCGTCCGCTGGATCCCCGGGTGGCAGGTGAGTCGGGAGTTGTGGGCCCACTGGAGAACCTCGGACCGGAGGTCAGGCAGGACGAACAGACGGTCGGGCCGACATGCGCTGGGTTGGTCCGGGCTGGTCCTGGGCAGCGGCTCTTACTTTCTCTTCCACCTCCCAGGTGAGTGTGGCGACTAGATGGGAGGACGGTAGAATGGTGTCGGGTCGGCAGCGTCTTCCTCCTCCTCCTGGAACTGCTGGGACAGGGCGTCGGGTTTGACATTGTGTGACCCCGGCCGATAGGAGAGGGAGAAATTGAATCAGGTTAGGAAGGGCGCCCAACGAGCCTGACGGGAGTTCAGCCTCCTGGCGGACTGGATATACTCCAGGTTCTTATGGTCAGTCCACACCAGGAATGGCAGCTGGGTTACCTCTAGCCAGTGTCGCCACTCTTCCAAGGCCAATTTGACGGCGAGAAGCTCCCTATTCCCGATGTCGTAGTTCCTCTCGGCCGGGGTCAAACGCCTGGAGAAGAAGGCGCAGGGATGAAGTTTCTGATCAGAGGCGGTTCTCTGGGACAGGACAGCTCCGACTCCCACGGCATCCACTTCCACCACGAACTGCCGTTCGGAGTCAGGCAATACCAGAATGGGGGCTGAAGTGAACCATGCCTTCAGGGCTGGGAAGGCGTCGTTGGCGGCGGCGGACCACAGGAACGGCACCTTGGAGGAGGTTAGGGCTGTGAGAGGGGCCGCCACCATGCTGTAGCCTCGGATGAACCTCCGATACAAGTTGGCAAAACAGAGGAAGCGCTGGAGTTGTTTGCGGGAGTCCGGGGCGGGCCAAGTGGTGACCTTGGTCCATTGGAGTCCACCTTGGAGTCCATCTGGATGGTCCCTCTCCCTATGACGTACCCCAGGAAGGAGACGGATGAGACATGAAACTCACACTTCTCTGCCTTCACAAAGAATGAGTTCTCCAGGAGGCGCTGCAGGACCGTCTGGACGTGGTGAACGTGCTCAGCTTGGGATCGGGAGAAGATCAGGATGTTGTCGAGGTACACGAAGACGAACTTGTTGAGCATGTCCCTGAGCACGTCATTGACCAGGGCCTGGAAGACGGCGGGGGCGTTGGTGAGGCCAAAGGGCATCACCGGATATTCGTAGTGACCGGAGGGAGTGTTGAAAGCCGCCTTCCATTCATCCCCCTCTCGAACCCGGACCAGATGGTAGGTGTTGCGTAGGTCGAGCTTGGTGAACACCGTGGCCCCCTCCAGGAGTTCGAAGGCTGATGAGATGAGGGGCAGGGGATAGCGGTTCTTGACCGTAATGTCGTTGAGACCAGGATAGTCAATACAGGGGCGAAGCGACTTATCCTTCTTCTCTACGAAGAAGAAGCCAGCCCCCGCCGGGGATGAGGAGGGACGGATGATGCTCGCCGCCAGAACGTCGTTAATATTGGTGTCCATGGCCTCTCTCTCCAGGGCAGACAGGGAGTACAGGCGGCCTCTGGGGGGGGTGGAGCCGGGCTGGAGGTCGATGGCAATATCGTACGGCCTGTGCGGGGGAAGGGATGTCGCCTTGGCCTTGCTGAAGACCTCCCTGAAGTCGAGGTACTCGGCGGGGACCCCCAACATGTCGGGTGCGGAGCTGGAGCTGGTGGATGGCTGAGGTGCTGCGGCTTGCTTCAGGCAGACCTGATGGCACGCAGGACTCCATCCCAGAATAGCCCCTGTGGTCCAGTCGAGGTGTGGGTTGTGACGCCGGAGCCAGGGGAACCCCAGGAGGAGAGGGGGACGAGGTGAGTGCAGGATGCAGAACTGTATCGTCTCGTGGTGGTTGCTGGACAGGAGCATGTGGATGGGAACCGTCTGATGGGTGACTGTCCCCAGGAGGCGGCCATCCAGGGGAGTGGCAGGGGACCGGAGAAGGCAAGAGAACTCGACCAACACCCAGCTGCCGTGCTAGGTCATCGTCGATGATGTTAACATCGGAACCAGAATCAATAAGTATGGCGAGGGGATGTGAGCCTTGGGGCAGCAGCAGCCTCGCCTGGCACAGGGGGCGTAGGTTGGAGGGGGATTTGGAGGTGTGGCCACCAGGAACTCCTCCCTCACTGGCGAGCCCGGCCCTTTTACCGGACACCCGGAAATGTAGTGTCCAGCTAGACCGCAGTAGAGGCAGAGGTTCCCCAACCGGCGTCTCTCCTTCTCCTCCGGGGTGAGGCTGGCCCGGCCAACCCTTATGGGAGAGGCCTCACTCGTGGGTTGATGGGCCGGAAGAGCTGGCGGCCCGGAGGAACCTGGAAGACGGTTTGCTGGGCGGCGCTCCACTTGCCCCCGACGCCTCTCTCGCTGCCGGGCCTGGATGTGTCGGTCGATACGGGAAGCAAGCTCAATGATGCCATCGAGAGAGGTGGGCAGGTTGTGGGAAACTAGCTCATCCTTCATGTAATCTGCTAATCCCATCAGGAACGCGTCAATCTGGGCTGCCGGGTTCCACTCGCTCAGTCAAGCCTGGGTGTGGAAGTCGATCGCGTAATTGACCACGGAGCGGGAACCTTGACTGAGACCCAGGAGACCATCAGCAGCATCGGGACCTGGTTGTCACGCCGAACACCTTGCAGAGCTCGGCGGCGAAGGCGTGGAAGGAGGAGCAGGCTGGTGTGCGTCGTTCCCACTCGGCCGTTCCCCATAGCCGAGCGCGGCCCGTCAGGTGATTTACGGTGAACGCCACCCTGGCTTTCTCGGAGGCGAAGGTGTGGGGCTGCAGAGCGAAGAGGATGGAACAGTTTGTGATAATCGGACTACAGCCGTCTGCGTCTCCGGCGTAGCGTTCTGGAATCCCCACCCGGGGCTCCAGGGAGCACCCAGGCTGGGCCGGTGCTGGTGAAGGTGGGTCCGGGGAAGCAGGCGGTGGGATGAACTGACCGAGAGGGATGGCGAGCTGCTGGACCTGGGCGGCTAGCGTGGCGAGCCCTTGCTCCTGGCTAGCCGCTGCTAGCTGAACGTCCGCTGAGGTGGAGGCTCGGACAGCCTCCTGGTGTTGGAGCTGTGACTCCACCCTTCCCAGGCGTGCCAGCGACTCGGGGTTGTGTGCTGGGTCCATTGTTGGCCAGATTGTACTGTAACGGGTGTGGTTAGGACCCAATTGCAGCACAAAGACAGGCAGGGACATTTGGTAATGTCTTTTATTTGTAGAGCAGACGGAAGACAGGCGGAGGGGCAGGCAGGATACGTGGTCGGAGCGAGGCAGAGTCGGTAGCGGGGAATCAGTCCGGAGAACGCTGGAGAGTCTGGTGCAAGCATCGAAGACAATCTGGCAATGGGTGACTGGTGAGAGAGGCATATATAGTGGTTAGATTGCAGATCTGGAACAGCTGTGTGCGCAGGTGAATAGAGTTGGGCTAATGGGACAGGTAAGGAGAGGGAGAGGAAGGTAGAAGAAGGCAGAGATCATGACACAGGGACGCACAAGACAGTCAAATCATAAAGCAATTTGTCCCTCTTTCATTCAAACAACATACATGAAAAATACATTTCACACACATCATCACAAACACGTATCCATGAAAAAAAAAAAAGTATTGCCCAAGTCTATGAAAGGTACAAGCTCTTAACGACACTCAAGGTCAGGCTACTGGGAACAAGTTACGGGAACGGAAGGACAGGAAGCTCATGTGAAATTTTGAAGCAAAAGGGTGAGAGTTTTCCCTTTAAAACCCCCTCATTATATTCCCCAGTGGACTCTTTCTCTATTAGTCTAATCCTGCAGATCCTGTGCTTGTGTAAATCTGCCTTTTAAAACTGCTGACTCCTTTGTCTCCTGTGATTCAGATGATGGACAGATCCTCATACAGCGGCACAGTCGACGCCCAATCACGGAGCATCTCTATAGCAGCGTAGACATTATGATGCTGGCTTCAACTGGTACAACCATGAATGTCATGACTGTATTTTGGGTGGACTCATTGGATAAACTCATTCGACTCAATTTTAAATATCTGTTGCTATTATTGGCCTTTTCCTTGATTTTTTTCTTCTTTATGTATCTTCCCCAGAGTCCTGCATGGGTCTGATTTTCAAGACCCGCTCCTGCTCTGCTCCACAACATGCAATACCGTACCCGCCGCGTTACCTGCATATATGGCCAATTGGTTCCGCAGCCCGACCCGCAACCGCATATCCTTGTGCTATTTGAATAATTTGATTGGGCTTCATCAAGTACGTATAAAGTCATCATTTTGGTACACTTTATTATTGTGAAATTAAGATAATATATTTTTAAATGAAGGTAATTTAGTAAATACAATTGAAATTAATATATATTTTTTTCATTCTCATGAAAATGTGCAGCACAGTTAATGTGCCAGTTACGCAACTCATATTCCAGAGCTGCCACACAAAGCAGGGATTTTTGTTGTTTTGACTGTGGCTGCATCCGCATATCTGTGATTTCATCCTTGCACTCAGCACTAAATGGTCATTGATTTTGTCTTCAGTCACCATTGTTTTAGTTGAGTTACCACTTCTTGAGTTTTGAGGCCCGCTTATTCGGGTCTGAGTACAAGTCACTAAGGTTGAGTCCAAGTGACTAAAGTTGGGTCCAAGTGACCAAAGTTGGGTCCAAGTGACCAAAGTTGGGCCAAGTCACCAAAGTTGAGTCCAAGTCCAAATGACCAAAGCTGAGTAAAAGTCAGTAAAGTTGATTCCATGTCAACTATGTTGAGTCCAATTTCAAGTACCCAAAGTTGAGTCCAAGTCTGAGTCACCAAGGTTGAGTCCAAGTCTGAGCCACCAATGTTGAGTCCAAGTCATCAAAGTTGAGTCTGAGTCGAGTTCCAAGCTGTGCTTCGACACTCCTCTTCGAACACCAACCACATCTTTATCTGATTGTACCTTACTTACTTTTCCTGGTGCATCCTTGAGAGATGTCTAATATATTCAAGGTCATTCATGTTTTCCCTTCAATTGTTTCTTTGCCAAGTGAATATTTTTGGTGCACTTGCTTTTGTCTTCCGTCACCATTGTTGTAGTTGATTGTCGAGTCTGCTTGCAAGTCACCAAGGTTGAGTCCAAGTCACCAAAGTTGAATAAGTCATCTATGTTGAGCCCAATTCCAGGTACCCAAAGTTGAGTCCAAGTCTGAGTCACCAATGTTGATTCCAAGTCTGAGTCACCAAAGTTGAGTCCAAGTCACTAAAGTAAAGTCCCAGTCACCAAATTGAGTCAAAGTCACCAACGTTGAGACAAAGTCAAAGTTTTGTCCGGGTCCAAGTCTTCAAAGTTGAGTCCAAGTCACCAAAGTAGAGTCCAAATCAAAGTCACCAAAGTTGAGTTTGAGTTCTAAGTTGTAGTTCGACACTCCACTCTGTACACCAACCGCATCTTTATCTGATTGTACGTTATTGATGTTTCCTGGTGCATCCTTGAGAGAAATTCAAGGTCGTTCACGTCTTCCCTCCAATTTTTCCTTTGTGAATTGCAAATTTTTCGGTGCATTTGTGATATAATATAGATATAATATGCAAAGCGAACAATCAGCTGCGGCTGCTTCGTACAATTGAATTTGATCAGTACTTATGTCATGAAGTCAACTACTACGGGCTCTGCTGTCACCAAGATCAGAACTCAGACTCCATGTGCTACACTCCTTGTCTCTCGATTTTCTTTCTCAAGAACTTCACCTGGACCTGCTTTCCCTCTGCTTTGCAACCAAAGAGATTCTCTCTGATCAGAAGATAACCAAGTGCGTCAGCAAAGTGTTTAATCATCTCTCGACGGGTTGAATGTGATGTACTAAACTGTCACTGTCACAAAAGCTGATGTGAGCAGGGCCTTGTATTTGGCTATTTCTTTGATCACGGCATGCATTGATCCAACAGTCCAACAGTCAGTTCAATTAAACCAACATTTCTTTCTCTAAATCATTCTCTTTGTCGTTGAGAAAAAACAGTCATGTAGTAGTTGTGATTATGTTGACTTGAAACAACACTCTTATTATTTTTTTTCTTGAGAGTGAATCAGAAAGGTGCATGTCATCAAATACATATGTTTAAATAACTCATATATGCTAAGAAAATCACGTTTTCCAGATTATGGGGCACTTAATGTGCGTCCTGACTATCCAAGTGACCAATTAACACTGATCGTACATTCAGTTATTTTAACACCCTACCACACACACACACGCACGCACGCACGCATGCAATCCTTCTACTCTGCCTCAATCAATCTATTCTGAATCTCTCAATAATTTTCCACCTATTTTGGTCTCAGCTTTTTCTCACTTCCTCTTCCTTTCGCCTTTAATCTTCCTTTTTTTTCTCAGGCTCTCGTTCTCTCTACTATGAGTCACCCCCCCCCCCTCTCTCTCGCCCTCTCTCTCGCTCTTTCTCTCCCCCCCGCTCCTGTTCCTCTCTCTGTATCTCCGATGGGTAATAAGCAGTAAGCACCGAGCCCCACCCCCTGCTGTCTCTGCTGGCTCAGAGTCTGAACCCCCGAGGGGACTGAATTAGCGTAGGGTTTTCAGGTGGGGCATCACCCTCATGTCACAGCAGCTTGTGTAAGCTTCTGTACGTATATTGAAAGGTGGGCAATTTACGTTTTCACAACTATACTCTGTCTATATAATGAGAATGTTCACAGATTCGTACATCTGTACGATTGTACAATTGAACCCACCTGAATATCCATGGGGGGTCATCGAAAATATCACCTCAGTTTTATATGAGGACCCTTTCATGTCGACACCACCTTCATTTAGTTTTACGGTGTCACGCCATAATTTATAAAATATTATATTTACAGAAAGATTATAAGTCTGTATTACCAAAAACCCTCTCTCATTATCAGTAATGATTATTTTTAATGTAATTCAGTGAGAATTTCAATGTATACTGGATCCTGTTTTCCCGTTCTTTTAGTATTACATTTGTCCACTTGTAATTTCAGTAATTTCTGTAATTTCAATTCCCAATTGATGTTTTTTTTACTTTGTGAGGCTATAATTTGTCCCTGGTGTCATTACTAAATATCCTGAACGACCTCAAATCTCAAATGCCATGCTGTATGTGGAGTGTATGTGGCTGGATGTGTGTGTGTGTGTGTGTGTGTGTGTGTGTGTGTGTGTGTGTGTGTGTGTGTGTGTGTGTTGTGTGTGTGTGTGTGTGTGTGTTGGAATGCATGGCAGGTTAGTTGAGGGTATGACTTTGACACCAGTTGGATATATTTATATTTAGGGGTGACAATCTCTCTCTCTCACACACACACACACACACACACACACACACACACACACACACACACAAAATGCCGTGCCATTTACTGCTTCAGTCAGTTGATCGGTGTCCATTTTACTCTCTGCTGCTCTTTTCTGTCTTCCGCTTTTCTTAAAATTTCTGTTGAAATAGAAGAAATTCCGAAGGTAAGATGGGCTGTTTTTTCTTTCTTTCTTCTCCAGTTCTATGATCCTTCCTCTTTCTCTCTGTAATACTGGCCATTTCGAAACGCTTAACTGGAATAGAAAGCATTAGATTGGCACTGTATTTGGCAAAATCTCATGGAAACGTGAGTGATTCCATGAACCGAAGACCACCTTAAGACCACTGTAAGACCAACATAATGCCGAGTTCAGACTACAAGACTTCAACCTGATTTCCCACAGCTTTTTTGACCATAGAGATGGCCGAGGAAAGCCCCAGATCAAAGGCAAATCATAGCACGCTTATGTGAGCGACAAGCGCATAGTGTGAACTGCTCACGGCGCGAACCCAATGCTCATCCAGTGCTCGCCAACGGCTCGCAGACGCCGCGAGATATCAAGCAGGTTTAATATCTAGTCGCGTCAGGATCGAGTTGGGGGTGACGCAATGCGCTACAACCATTGAGAGAAAACATGGAGTGAGGTTGAGGGGAGGAGTCGAGGAGAGACTGGAGTGAACGGAGTAGCAGCCAGAAAAACACAACATACCTATTTCACTTTTCTTCTCTAGGTTTGTAAAATATTTCTTATTTAAATTCTGATTTTTATAAACAATTTTTACAGTGATCATGAATCAAATAAAAGGTAAATAATCCTGTCCCGCGCATGGTATTGCGTCCTTTCTCGTGTCGCGTGTGTTTCCTTAACAAAAGGTAGTTTGGAGTCCCGACTGACTGGTCTGGGATTCCTCCTGGTGAGAGATCTTGTAAAATGTGACCCCCACCCCTCAGTCATGTTGTGAAACCACAGCGACTTCAAGAGAAGGAAGACAGAAAGTTGTGTCATGTGAACTGTACTGCGATCTGACGACTTTAAAAGTCGTGTAGTGTGCCCATGGCATTAGACTACTTTAAATCCACTGTAAGACCATCGTAAGAGCAGCTCAAGACCACAGTAATACCATTGTAAAACAATTGTAACACAGTAAGACCACTGTAAGACTTTTTTTATGACTGTTTTAAGACCATTGTAAGACCATCTTAAAACCACCGTAAGAGCACCGCAAGACCACCTTAGCCAGGAGCAGCCATTCTGAGTGGCTGGTACTGTAAGACTACAGTAAGACAATCTTAAGACAATACACATGAGATTTGTTTATTTTGTGTTTGTGGACAGACACAAATAGACATGAGACAGAAACAGATCCAGAAACAGAAGCTCCACAGGTCATCCCCAGTCCCCAACGGGGAAAGTGGATGACCTTACGCAGAGCTAAACAGTTTCAAGTTGAGAACTTTGGTGCAGCGCCGACCGTCTGTTCAGACGGAGTTCGGCCTGTTTGGCCACAAAAGTAGTTACACAACAGGCTCGATTAACGCTACCATGGCAGCCACAACACGTCTACATTTGTCTCACTTGTCTGACAAAACGGACACATAGGGTAAGGGTTGCCAACTTTGTCTGACCAAATTTCCTGTATCAAAAGGGATGCCCATTATTATAGAACCATGATCATGCACAGCAAGACACACAAAGCATCAAACAGACAACATACACACACTCTCTCTCTCTCTCTCTCTCTCTCTCTCTCTCTCTCTCTTTCTCCTAAGCACACCACTTCATCCTGCTTTAGTAGAGTAACATAAGAATGCAAAATATGTGGTTGGCATGTACTCTGGGAATTTACAGTTTGATTAATTCTTCCCACAGCAAGGGACACAGAACATTGGCTCTAAAATTCCGCATTCGCTTCTTCACATACTGTCTCTTTAATCATGAAATATTGCCAAATGCCCAATACCAAAATACCCAGTGCCAACCTGCAAACTAGAAATGGTCATAAATGCTTGGAACCGATAGATCATTATTCTGAATTTGAACTCACTATTGAGCCTTCTGGAGGCCTCATTGATTCAAGATGGCGACGACTCGATAACCTCACTTTGATGACCTGAGGCTTGAGGGACGAGCATATGAAGCTGTTGGTTAAACTGAACTTCTGTGTGTAGCCTCCTAATTATCAGCACTGGGAATTTAATTTCAGATCCTGTGTATAATTGTGTATTACGATTTAATCTAGCATTTGTTGTACAATGGATAATATGCACTTGGATATTAATCAATTTGATGGCTGTTCACCCATTTTGAACTACAGAGACGAGGCACCTAATAGAGTGCATTTATCGAATGTGAATAAAATGGTTTAAAGTTAAAGGCCTTAGTTAAGCGATCACAGGGAAATACTGTACATGAAGTGTTTGGAGCAGCAGAGTATATGAATAGCAAGCTGGGTCACGCAACAGCAAGTAGTGTCATTTGCACATATTATATGTACAGTATGTACGGTATATACATATATCACAATAAAAGTCCCAGACACGCTGTCTGCATCAGTATATTAATGTTTATACGGATTATAGCAAATAAATATGCAGCATGTTATCGGCTCTTTATATCTTGTTTAGTCTTTATTAACTTTTTTTTTACCACTGGAAAGGTAACACTTTTTGTTTAATTCCAGGAGTTTTGCCCAATTCTGCCAGTGTTTTTCAACCACAACTGTGCCGTGAGAGCTTGCCCGGTTTGCCGTCAAAATGATTCAAATTCCACTTTAAGATATAATGTGAACTATCTCATGTGTTGCAAGATCAAAATTGCGAGGCTGCACTCATTAATCAAATTCATCAGTGGGCATGGGGTTATTTCATTGTAAAAAGTGACGGAAAACAGGTTGGGAAACATTGGTTTAATCAATATACAACATTTCCAAATGCAGCAACTAACAACGCCAGCTCAATCAGGTTTACTTAGGTGTTGTTATTTATAGCACTCTGATGTACATTATGCTCTTGTTTCTCATTGTATTTCATGGTGTTTATTTCATTGTGTGATTTTTAGCCAACCCATGAAGCCAAATCTCCACTTCTGTAGACAATCAAGTACAATTTATTTATGATTATGAATTTTTAAATAGGTAAAATACAGAAATATGTGGTGGGCATGGAAACGTACAATGATCAAGGTTATACATTTACCCATTATACATGATGTATTCTGGCTTTTCAGAATCAACACATTTATATCGCATGCCATGACATGTTATGCGGCGCCTCCAAAATGTCACAGTGAGATAATATAATGGAAAATCATTTAAGGATGAGATAACCTCTGAACTATGGAATGCTCCTTGGAATACTCTCATACAAGTCAAGTCTTAAGTTTGTCCGGAGTTGTGTGTAGTTTGCCCATGCAGTATGATGTCATGTTTTTCGAGACTGTTGAGGATAATTAAGCAGTATTTGTGACCGACGCAACTGCACTTCCTGGCTTTTTGCAATGCAACCTCTTTGGACCTCTGCTAGTTGTCTAACTTTGCTTCGAAAACTCACATATCAAAGTAGTAATTGTCGGTCCTCTTTCAGCTGGGACACATGCTGATATTGGCGATCAACCAAACATAATCAATATACCAATATATAACCAATATATCAGATGCATTTTTTAATTTCGATTTAGATTATAAAGTCAACCACTGTTTTCATGCGATGTTCCTGTTTGTCCATCCTCTGTTTACAGAAATAGCCCATTCAGTCTTTCCACTTTGTCATAGATTAAGCTATTTAGTCAATGCGATCATCCTATAATATGATTTGCATCAAATTATGTTTAGCGTAAAACCTCTGGTCCATCACTGATTAGGTATCATCAAAAGCCCAAAACTCTTTGGACACATCGGTCACAGCACTTTTAACAGATCCTTGCATCTGAGTTCAATGTGACTCAGTTATCTCAGTTATCGGTGGATCTGCCAAATGCAGTAGCGTTGGCAAATCCACTCTGAAATGAGTAGCAGCACTACCGTGGTGCTTTCTATCATTTATCATCATAGGCTGGCTAATTTGGAAAATCATTTTAATGGTGCACAAAAATCGAGTCGGTAAAGAGCCGATAAATAATAATTTGGGGGAATCCCAAGGTAAAGGGAATTATCTACACAAATGATTATAGATGGTTGATCACTGCATTTATGACACAATGCTGGACAAAATATATTGCAACGGACGAAATGTCATCCATCCTAAAAGACCAGCATCCAACCAAGCAACCAGGCAACCTTTTCCTGCTCCTGCTGTAGAACCACTTTGCATGCTGGGATACTTGAGCTCTCTTAGTTATTGTGTTCTCTGTCTGTTTTCAGTGAACTTGGTGAAGAGTGACCGATTTAGAACACAGTCTCATTAACTGCCCTTTTCGGCCAGTCATTGTTTGTGTTGAGGTCGCTGTGGCGATGGCTGGCTGGCTGGTGCTCTGCGTCTTGGCTGGCGTGTGGAGCCGGGGCCAGGCGGGGGACTGGGGGAGCTGCGCTGAGCTGATGGGTGGCGTGCCAGGGACCCCTGGCCTGGATGGACAGCCTGGACGGGACGGGCGAGAGGGACGTCCCGGGGAACTGGGCGAGGGTGGAGACGGAGGTAGAACCAAAACACTAGAACCCTGTGACCTGTGATAAATGGAAAAAAAAAAAAGTCTCATCTCCAAAAACAGATTCAACGATGAACAGTTTCAATTGAATTTAGGTTTTGTAATTTTCATGGATATTGCATTGTTCTAAAGGTTGAATGGGATATCAAGCCAATGCAATAAGGCCGCATGATTGACCTTTCAGTTGTGGAACAGTCCATCCAACCACAGGCGCTTTGGTGTACGCTCACAGGCGTTCACAGGCACTCTCATGTATGAGATGATTTGTTGAATCTTTCAATGAAAATGAAGTAATATGTAAGAAAAATCCCTGGTTTATAAATAGCTTTGAAAGCTCTCTCAACCTCTCTTAGGTAGCATCGGAAGGCAGGTTGGGTGAAGTTTGGGTGGTGAGGTATACAGTATGCATGGGAGGGTGGATGCACCTGGCTCCTCAGTGCGCATACTGAGGGGCATCTGAACATCTACCCCATGTCCATCCAATAAGACACACACACACACACACACACACACACACACACACACACACATCTACTGTATACCTTGTGTTCCAGGTGTAAGGGGCGAGCGAGGAGACCCTGGAGAGCCTGGAGATGCCGGGAGCTTTGGTCTACGGGGTTTTCCTGGCGTTCCGGGGTCACAAGGGCAGAGTGGAGAGGAACCGTTCGTGTATCGCTCGGCCTTCAGCGTGGGACTGAGGGCGTCCACTTCCACCGTGGATGCTCCCGTCGTCTTTACCAAGGCCTTTTACAACGAACAGGTCAGGGTTTCACCACGGAACATGGCGCAGGCTTAGATGGACAGAGAACCATCCTTCAATTTGCCATCTTGTTCTTCTGCCCAAAGCATCACTATGACAACATTTCTGGGAAATTCCGTTGTTTTATCCCCGGACTGTACTTCTTCACCTTCCACCTCACAGTGCAGGTAACACACACACACACACACACACACACACACACGCACACACACAAATTATTGAAGATTGTGTGGGCATGTACACCTGCTTTGTGTGTGTGTGTGTGACTCTGTGTGTACTTTATGTGTGTTAGGATGTTTTATGTCTAGTTGTGTGTAGCCTGCATGTGCATGTGGTATCTGTCTGTGTTTGTGTGTGTGCACGTGCGTGTGCGTGTTTGTGTGTGTGTGTGCGTGTGTGTGTGTGTGTGTGTGTCTGTGTGTTTCCAGCCTGCTGATTGCATTTTTTGTATGTGTGTTTATTTGTTTGTATTTCATGTATTCCGTGTGCATGTATTTCTCGTGTGTGTGTGTGTGCGTGCATGTGCGTGCGTGTGCGTGTGTGTGTCTCCCAGGGTGATGGTGTGAGGGTGGGTCTGTACCGTAACGGCGCTGTGGTTTCTCTGACCCTGGACCAGTTCCTGACCTCGGACCTGGACCAGGCGTCGGGCTCGGCCGTGGTCTCCCTGACGCACGGAGACCAGGTCTGGCTGCAGGTCGGTGGCAGCGACGAGGGCGAATCAGATCAGCAGCTTTTTAGGGTCCATCACACTTTAATGGTGTGGAGTATTTGGATTTTCAAACACAAATCCACTTCAATGATGTAGATATATTCTTTTATATTTTACCTCAAAATACACAACCTTTATAAAATGGTTATCTCGTATATAAGTATAAGTATATAAGGCTACCTGTATATAGTAAGTATTCTACAGGTAGCATAAAATTACCACCATTCAAGAAAATTTATACCGGAGCGAGTGAGCATAAAAAAATATAATTAAATAGAATAAAAGAACACATTACAGTAAGAGCCCACAAAGTAACAAGTACAGTGAAATATGAATTACAGACAAGACAAACAGACAAATTCAAATGAATAGGACAATGTAAACTACAGTTTAAACTACAACTAAAAGTGTACTTATATGTACAGTATACCAATATTAAGATATTGTACACAACGCACACAGAAGTACAGATCCTTAGGACAAAATTTTGCCCACTTTTTAGTATGCAGAAGTATACTTCTATTTGTGTTCTAGGAAGTTGACTAAATGTTTTCTTTAAGTATACTTCAATAACACTGTAATGAAGTACTTAAGAGTTGCTACGATTCATAAAAATGTGCTTCAAAGTGTGAAACACACTTGTGAGTGTACTCTTGAGTTTACTTCAGATCATAAAAAGTGCACTTTAAAGTAAATTTTCAAGTTAACTTTTGTATTGTATCTGTGGATATCATAGTACTGTCAAAAATATACTTCAAATTAGTTTTCTTTCGAAAATCTATGTAAACTCAAAGTCCACTTATACCGTATGGTATGTCGAAAAAACGGGAAACGGGAAAAACAGCAAAAACAACAGACTATACAATGTTGAAAATGTCAAAATATACTACGCCCAAAAAACGCCATACTTTACTATGTCGACAAATGTCAAAATATTCTATGCCAAAAAACATTGAAAAGTGACATACTATTTATGTCGAAAAATGTCAAAATATAACAATGCCGAAAAACACTGAAAAATGACATACTACATTAGGTTGATAATGTCAAAATATACCTCGCTCGAGAAAGCCATATGATACGATGCCAAATTTTTTTTTTTAAATGACATACTACAGTAATAGTAAAGTTCAAAATATAATACATGGAAAAACATCCAAAAACTATAAACTATATGTTAAAAATGGCAAAATATACTACGCCCAGAAACACCGTACTATGCTATGTAAAAAGTTCAAAATATACTTTGTGGAAAAACATTCAAAAACTGACATACAATTCTTTGTCGAAAAGTGTCAAAATATACTATGCCGAAAAACAGTGAAAAACTACATACTATACGATGTCGAAAAAGTTCAAAATACAGTGGAAAAACACAGAAAAATGTCCAAAAGCAACATACTATATACTTTGTCTAAAATGTCAAAATATACTATGGCCAAATCCACAATACTATACCATGTTGAAAAAGTTCAAAATATACTACGTGAAAAAACATCCAAAAACAACATACTATAATATGTCGAAAAACATTGAAAAATTACATACTATACCATGTCGAAAAATGCCAAAATATACTATTCCAAATAACATTGAAAAATAACACACTATGTCGAAAAAAGTAAAAAATATAGTACATGGAAAAACACCAAAAACAGCAGACTATGCTATGTTGAAAATGTTCCAAATATGATACATGGAAAAAGATCCAAAAACAGTAGACTTCAATGTTGTGTCGAAAAAGTTCAAAATATGCTACATGGAAAAAACATTTAAAAAAAACATACTATACTGTATATACGTTGTTGAAAAATGTCAAGATATACAATGCCAAAACATTGAAAAATGACATGCTATGTCAAAAAAGTTTCAAATATACTTTGTGGAAAAATGTCCAAAAGTGTTTGAATATATACTATGCCGAAAAAAATTGAAAAACTACATTCTATATACTAGGTCGAAAATGTCAAAATATACTTCAAAATACACTCATGGAAAACGGTCCAAAGGTGACATACTATGCTCCGTAGAAAAAGTTCTATGTATACTATGTGGAAAAACATCCAAAAACGCCATACTATACTTTATCAAAAAATGAGAAAATATACAATGCCGAAAAACATTAAAAAAACAACATACTATATATTATGTCGAAAAATGTCAAAATATACTATGCTGAAAAACACTGAAGATTGATATGCTATACTATGTCGAAGAAGTTCAAAATATACTACAGGAAAAACATCAAAAAACAATACAACAGAACAGAACTCAAAAAAACAGAACAACAGAAATATGTCAACAATGTCAAAATATACTACGCCCAAAAAATCCGTACTATACTATGTCAAAAAACTTCCAAATAAACTATGCTGAAAATAAATTGAGATATATTGAAAAACTACATACTATGTCGAAAAGGTTCAAAATATGCTCCATGAAAAAAATCCAAAAACAGCATACGTCAAAAAATGTAAAAAATTTACTATGTTGAAAAACATTGAAAAACGACATACTATACTGGGTCGAAAATGTCTAAATATACTTCGCCCAAAAATACCATACTATACGATGCCGAAAAAACATTGAAAAATGACATAATATACTGTGTCAAAAAAGTAAAAAATATACTCCATATTATATACTATGTTGAAAAACATGAAAATGTGACCCACCTACTTTAGGGTCATTTGGTGACTTTTGAAAAAAAAAAAAAAAATCCACATCATTTTAACATGGAGAATCAGAGCTTCCAAACAAGGTGTCACTTGTGCAAATCAAGCAAATATTTTTAAAGCTATGACTTGTTAATGACAAGGGTGTGGCAAACCGTGTTTCTGAGATAATCACCTCAAAGTTTTACCCACACCAGGTTCATTCAGCCAGCTCCCAGAGTGCAAATGGGAGTTGGCGGACAAACAAAGCCTCATGGATAATAAACATACTGCTGAATGGGCCAATCACGAACAGCTCAACAACACACAACTAATTTTGTTTTTAAAAAAGCTTTTATTTAATAGTAAGAATATACATGTTTTATAAAAGTGGAATTATTTTTGGAGTTTTAAAGTACGGAAAACATAACAAAATGTAGAGTCTATCAATATTATGAGTCTCAGAAAATCTTACATCTGAAAATCTGTCACCAAGCTCAACGGACTTCATCATGATATCGACTTCTTCCGTTGTAACAACAACGTTGTTTCCTCATGTAATCTAACCCGAATATTTAACTCCACGGTTTAACATTTTTATACTATTTATAAATCAAACTCGGTTTTGAAAATAGGTTGAGAGATAAAAAAACCCACAAAGGAACACGAATCTGGAAAAATCTCGTTTTCCTTTAAGAAGGGTTTTTTCAACTTACTTGGCTGCTCATGGTGATTTTTGAACTGTGCAAGATGGCAGCTTTTGCTGCGGTGGGTCACAAATATACAATTCCGAAAAACATTGAAAAACGACAAACTCAAGACCTATTGTTAGGCAAGCAGAGAGCTATTGTTAGGCAGGCAGATCTCATGGGGCAGGCAGATCTCACGGGAGCATGCTGGGTTCTCGTGAGAAGACGGCGGTGAGTACAGATCAACCATGGCGACGCCCTGCTGCACTGACTAAAACACAGACAATCTGCTCCCACTCAGTCAAATAACTAAGTGAATTGCAAAAAAAATCATATATTTATATATCAATTTTAAAAAAGGAACACTGCGCAAAACCAAAGTGGAGGACCTCAAGGATTATATCTATTTTTTTTATAACGAGTATGTCATGGAAGAGGATCAGGACAGCATAATCCAGCTAAGAGAAAGAAGACATACTCAGCAACAGACACAGACGATCTAATCCCGAGTGCCGCAAGGCTAGTGTCTTGGAAGAGACTTACAAGAAGTTGGACATGCTTGGTCCACTTCTCACATTTCTGAGATCAAAGCCAGCCTTGATTTCCTGCACCGCACAGTCGGCAAGATGCAAATAGACAACGCGGATCTAAAAACCTCCGCAAAGTGTTTCACAACGGAAGTGGAGGTTCTAAAAAAATGTTATCAAATAATTAAAGAGACTATCCTGGATATACAATCCAGAAGTATGCGGGACAACCTCATCTTTTCTGGGACCCCAGAGAACAACACCCAGTCCCCAGAAAACATGGTGAAAGACTTCCTCCACACTGCCCTGAAACTCCCTATGGACACCGTGAAGCAGATCACCTTCCACTGGGTTCACCGACTGGGACACCGCGTGGGGAACATTCCCCGCTCCATCATTGCCAAGTTTGAACACTTCAAGCACAAGGAGCTGGTTAAAAGCAAAAGACAGGAGCTGAAGGGAACCACACTTGGTATGAACGATCAATTACCCCAGCAGATCAATGACCGACAGAAGGTGCTGTACTCCACCCTGAAGGAGAACTGGCAGAAGGGTAAACACGTATTGCTGGTCACTGGTATATATTGACGGTCTGTTATTCCGGGTCTCCTCCACCATACCCTGGCTATTCTAAAAATGAAGTATGTATTTTGGTAATTCTGGTAATGATATACTGCGAGATGAAAAAATGAGCATGCTATCAATGTCAGGATTAAATATATTGCTCACTCTCATCATCTGACCTTCCTTATCCCCCCTCCCTACTCTCTCATCATCTCACCTCCTTAATCCCTACTACTCCCATCACTCTCACTCTTGTCAGTCTCTCACTATACAGTATGTATGTCTAACCCTGCAATGTTTTATGTTTATCTTTCTCTATTTGTCATTTGTTTGTGTAGATATGTATCCCTACCATCTTCCTGCAATACTAGGACAGTAAAAAGGAATGTAAAGGAGGAAAACTCTGACTAATCTATGGGAAAACATGGGCACGGTAGTACAGCTATTGCCTTAATTGCCAATAAGTTTGTTAGTTGGAATTTGAGAGGCCTGGGCTCACCTGCTAAACGTAACAAAATCCTAAGTCACCTTATTGTGATGAACCCCAGCTTCTGTCTACTGCAAGAAACTTACCTCTCTGCATCCAAGCACCTCAAACTCAACGCTAAAAGGGTTAATCAGATGTTTTCTGCATCATACAACAAAAAAAAAGAGGTGTTTCAATATTAATCAATAAAAGTATCCCATATCAAAATAAAACCACAATATCAGACTCAGAAGGCCATTACATAATGATAAACGGAATTTTAGGTAACATCAAATTAACGATAACTTATACTGTATATAGTATATGGCACCAATGAGGACGACCGAAATTTCTTTCAAAATATATTTCAAAACTCTTAGAATTCTCTGACTCAATTGTTATATTGGGAGGAGACTTCAACACAGTACTGGATCCAAGTTAAGACCGTTCTCAAACCAGAAATAATCACAAATCCTGGCATTTGTTGGACACTATAAAACAATATATGAGTGATCTTGCTCTTGGCGATTGTTGGCGATCAAATAACCCACATAATAGAGAATACACATAATATTTACCACCCCACCAAAGCTTCTCTAGAATTGACCTCTTCTTGACAAGTAACTCTGTAATGTCCAAAATCACTAATCCTGAAATCCACCCTATTGTAATCTTTGATCATAGGCCGATTAGCTTCAACCTCATAAATGAGACCAACCGGAACCCTCCTGGCAGGTGGCGGTTTAACACCTCCCTTTTGGCAGATAGATAATTTCACCATTTTTTTTCCAGAGAATGGACTTTCTTCTTTGAACTGAATGACTCTCCAGAAATATCACCATCCTTTCTCTGGGAAACGGCAAAGGCATTTCTAAGAGGTTATATTATTTAATTCTCAACTCACAAGAAAAAAAAGGACAAGAATACCAAAATAAACTCGAACAACGACTAAAGGAGTTGCAGTCCCAACAAGCCCACTCACCCACTGAGTTAATCCGAAATGAGTTCCGGAAAATTACATCTCAACTTGATAATATCATCCATCAAAAGACACAATTCCTCATGCAACGAACAAGAGCAAATTATTTTGAATTCAATGACAAATCAGGTAAATTTTTTGCCAATCAATTGAAACGCGAAAGGAAAAAAACACTTTACATCCATCAAAGACCCACAGGGTAGGATAACGTAAAACATCACTAACATATTTACAGACTTTTATAGTAAGCCATATCACTCTAATATATCATACATTAACTCATTCCTTGTGATATCGACCTCGCTAAACTTTCGACAGAGCAGGCTACCACATTAGATCAACCACTTACTCTAGAAGAACTCAGGAAAGCTCTCTTCTCAATGCCCAACAATAAATCACCCGGCTCAGATGGCTACCCAATGGAATTCTATAAATACTTCTGGCCCCTTATAACGCATTATTCATTAGAATGGTTACAGAGATTAAGTCAACCTCCACCATGCTTCCACACATGAATGCCGCTCTTTTTTCAGTTTTGCTCAAACCCAATAAGGACCCAACCCTCACCTCTAGACCCATAAGCCTTATTAATTAGAATTTAAAGATTATTAGTAAAACACTTACTAACGTAATTGAAAAAGTAATTCCATTTATAATTCACCCAGACCAAACAAGCTTTGTCAAAGGCAGACACTCATGCAGCAATATGCGCTGTTTATTCAGTCCGATCAGCATATCTCAAAGGAACAACTTAAATACTGTTATTGCCTCTTTAGATGCTGAAAAAGCATTTGACAGAGTTAATTGGACATATCTCTTTACAACCCTCAATAAATATGGCTTTTGAGTGTCACTCATTCAATGGATCAGAATCCTCGACAATTCCCCATATGCTTCTGTCATCACCAATGGTTACACTTAACAGCGTTTCACTCTACAATGCGGCACAAGACAAGGAAGTCCGCTCTCCCCTTTACTGTTCGCCATCTTTATTGAACCCCTCGCGGCGGTAAATCCGTCCATCCGGCGGTAAGCCCTGCATGTGCTATTGGTGTCCACCATTAAATTGCGCTTGGATCAAGTTACTGAAGGAGCTCGTATGTACTTACGCCAATCCTCTCAGTCATTAAGACCCATTATTAGGTGGGGTGCCGGCAGGGCATCTATGATTTGGGATCAGAAGATTGCAGGCCTCAATCAGTGCTTGCAAGATGGCTCCGGAGCAACAAGTAAACAAGTAAGATAAAGAAATTAATTAAAGACACAAACTTATGAAATGAAAAGAAAGATGCAAATATGGTATGTGAAACAACGATGTGTAGTGTCATTATTTTCTAATATTACAACAACCGATCACGATACATGTTTTTGCGGAAAATGGAGGTTTAACGGGTGCTTCAGTGGCAGATATAAATGAGCGTGAGGCTCCCGAATCGATGAGAAAGGTTAATTTGTGACTTTTGATATGTAAATCAAGGGTTGGGAACTCGACAACGGCATTCTGATACATGGACGTGTGTATTTCGTCATTACTTTTATCATGTGTAACTGAGTCTGTGTGTGTGGGTGCGATTCACAATATTCACATTTGTGTGAGTATGTGTACGTGTCACTTGATCAATGTGCAGAGCCATGGCTTGGGTCGTTCCCTGGGGTCCCCTCCCCCCAGCGTCAACTGTGATAGTGTCCAGATTCCCCTTTTTGACTCCGGTTGGCCTGTTGTCGTCTCTGTCGTGGCATGGAACAGTCGCTTGCCCAGTGTCCTTCCTGGCTGCAGCGATAGCAGGTGTTGTGGCCCGTGTTGGGACCTCCTCAGCCTCTGCGATTAGGTAGGCGTGTTCAGCGTGGAGGAAGGTGTCGGCAAAGGTGGCTGTCTTCCAGATGACAAACGAGCATTTCAACATGTCACCAAGTGTGGACACGAGTCCGTTGATGAATGGGGATCGTCTCATATGGTGTCTGGTGGAGGTTATTTTCTTGCCCCTTTCATCCGGTTGGGTGGAGGTGGAGGTAGCCATATCTGCAGGGCAGCTGCTCCTTGCAGGGCGTCGTCGTCGCTGTCAAGGTCGACCACTGGTATGTTTGCGTTAATGATGTTAGGCTTGTCGTCAGGGACGAGGGTTGGTGGATTTGGAGGTTGACACCGTACGGGAGGATGGGAGTCAAGGTCCAGATAAAGAATCTTTCCGGTAATATAGGGTACAAAGAAGTACATTGATTAGCATAATACAGTGGTGGTGCTGATGGTTTCTGCTTCTATTGGCCCTATTCTGCTTCTGATTTCCCTGATCCCGGTCTCTCTGACCTTTTCCTCTCCCTGCTTCTTATTTTTCTTTTCTCTATTATTAGCTTCCGAAACACACTCTCCAAAAGCCCACCAATCGGCCTTGTACTTCTTCTTTTTCATTTCTTTATCTTGTAACCTAACTTTCAGCCGCTCTGGCTGATTTAGACTAAACTTCCTTATGTGGGAAAACCTAAGCTTTCCCATTCTACCGAGCTTATTACTGTTCTGTCATCTTTTCCCTTCATACATTTGTAACATTCCTTGGATTCCCTAATTGTTGATTGCATAATTCCTGTACCTTCCAAAGCTACTTAAAAATTGTTATTTTTTATTTTATATTAATTTTATTATTTCATGATTGCATTTTAACCTGGCGATTTCCTTTGTGTCAATTGGTGTTTCCTTATTCTCCGTTTTTATCTATTTCATGTACTTATAACAGTCTCAATAGATAAATCTAATTATATTTCACATACTTTTCGGTCTCAATAGAACTGTGGAAACCACATTCCATTTCACGTACTTTACGGTCTTAATAGAAGTCTAGGTTCGATTTCACATACTTTTTTACAGTCTGAATAGAAATCTAGGTTCGATTTCACCAACTTTATTAGTCTAAATCAAACTTGTTTCAATATCACGTACTTTATTATAGTCTTAATAGAGCTCTAGTTAAACATCGTCGTCACTATATTTCCACGCTTCTTCTAAACCTCAGTTAAAAATTTGAGAATAAAACAACTAATGTCTTCACTTTTGGAAAGTCCGTCAGTATTTGGCTCATAAAATCAATCCTGAGTATAGAACATTTTAATTTAGAATTGGAAGATTTATTTCAAACACTTCGCTCAACATCTGTCTTACCCCGCTATCAGGAATGTAGATCGAGGTGGCGCCCCGGAGTCCCACCGAAGGATGGTCCTCCAAACGAGGGTTTTTTGTCTATGTTGGCTCCGTCGTCGATGGTCCCTGTACACAGCTCGATTCCGTTTGTGACGCCAGATTATGTTACAGAAATTAAAGGGTCGCTTTAATCTACAGTTTGTCAGTTGGTGGTTTTTAAATAAAGAGGCAGACAGATGTTTGTTTTAGCTTGTACAAGGGTCGAATCAGAGATGAGCTCAAGAGCAGCTCCCTGAGATGAACAGTTTATTCAGGACGCGGACAAGTTTATATAGTCTTGGTTCGCATTAGATTCAAGATTCAAGAGGTTTATTCGTTACATACATATACATACTTTCATACATATATGCAGTGAAATGTCAATGCAACGCACCCGCTGATTACACACAATATGTTCTAGACTGGACACAATAGTTACCTAGGAATTTCAACTTCACTAACTAACTGATTCCTCAAACGTAATGCAGTAAGTCAAATACTATAGAATAAAATAAAATATATAGAATAAAATAAAATAAAATAAGAACTCAAAGGTAATGCAGGGTGGGGGTACAAAATAGATAAAGGGAACAGGCTTATGTACTATATGGGATAGGCTTATGTATATGGGATAGGCTAATTATGTATATACAGATATGTGCATTAAAGTGGCATGTGAATAAAGTGAGGTCGTGTTTGTGAGATATACAGCACATTATACAACAGTACAGCACAGCAATATGGTAACATTGTTTATAGACCAAAAATATGGTAAGGTCGTTCTTCAAAGAGGGGGGTTGGTGGTGGTTCTGTATAACAAAAAACTGTACTCTTGTCATCTTATAGGTCATCTACAGGACAGAGTTATTCCAGCAGTTCCTGATGATATAAGAATGAATAAGGAGTTGCATTGCAGGTTGAGAACTTAAACTCCACTTGCAGACTAATTGCAATGGATCAAATACTCTAGATGCAATGGAACAAATACTCTGTGTTGTATGCCCAGCACGCTGATAGCACAGGTTGAGAAAAAATAAGAAAAAAGACATACTATACTATGTCTAAAAATTTCAAAAAATACTATGTGAAAAACTTTCAAAAACAGCAGGTGTCGATGTATACTATGTCAAAAATGTCAAAATATACTAACACCCCAAAACGCCATACTACTCTATGCCGAAATATGTAAAAAAATACTATGCCGAAAAACATTGAAAAACAACACACTATACTAGGTCGATAATGTCAAAATATATTAAGCCCCAAAACACCATACTATACTATGCCGCAAAACATGGAAAAATTACATACTATACTATGTCGAAAAAAGTTCAAAATATACTACTTGAAAAACATCCAAAAACAGCAGACGTCAAAAATGACATACTATACTATGTCGAAAATGAAAAATATATTCTACACCCAAAAACGCAATACTATATTATGTCAAAAAGTTCAAACTATAGTACGTGGAAAAACATCTAAAACCAACATACTATACTATGTAGAAAAACTTCAAAATATACTGCGTGGAAAAACATCCAAAAAATATATACTATAATATGTCAAGGTCGAAAAAGTTGTCAATATGACATGAAAAACCTCCAAAATCAGCAGACGTTGATGTATATAAAATATACTACCCCCAAAAAACGCCATACTATATTTTGTCGAAAAATGTCAAAAAATACTATTCCGAAAAACGTCCAAAAACGACATCCTCTACTATGACGAAAATGTCAAACTATACGCCCAAAAATGCCATACTATACTGTGGTGTGGGGATGACGTGGTGAGCAGCCACACCTGACCTGGATCTGGATGACTGGGATCAAGGTGGCCGCATACCTGTTGCTCGTTGGTTGGTCTAACGAGCAGCAGGTTAAAACCCCCATCCTCACACACTCAGGATAGGAGCCCTGTCATGACATGTTCTAACTGCTCCTGGCTAATTCCACCGAGCCCCCTCTCTACAATAAACTGGTGTCTATAACCCACCGTGGCTGGAGGAACTGCCATATATACTATGCTGAAAAACATAAAAAAAATTCCATACTATACAATGTCGAAAATGTCAAAATATACTATGCCCAAAAACGCCGAACTATACTATATCCAAAAAGTTCAAAATATTCAAGGTGGAAAAACATCCAAAAGGGACATACTATACTATAATGAAAAATATAGCCACTGGGGTGCACAAGCCAGTGTATCATCAGTGCCGGTCCCAAGCCCAAGATGAATAGAGAGGGTTGCGTCAGGAAGGGCATCGAGGCCCGAGTTAACAACGACCACCACTGGTGCCGTTAGCCAACAGGGTGCCAGAGGGTATTGTGCTACTGTCGGCCGAAGAAGAAGAAGAGGAGGAAGGCGTGTCTGGAGACAGCAGGAGAGGGAGGAAGGTAGGAGAGTAGAGTTGAGAGTAGAACTTTGAACGTTTGTTCTGTAGTGAGAGTAGGGAGCAGGTTGAGGAGAGCCTGAGGAGTTGAGGCATGCATTAGAGAGAAGAATGGAATCCTAACCCTAAGGAATGAAAGTCAGCAGGAGTAAAACAGAATACATGTGCCTGAATGGGAGGGAGGGCAGCGAAAAGCTGAGAATGCAAGGAGAGGAGATGGAGAAGTTCAAGTACTTGGGGTCGACCATTTAAAGCAGCAGAGAGTGTGGGAGAGAGGTGAAGAAGAGAGTACAGGCAGGGTGAAGTGGGTGGAGAAGAGTGTCCCGAGTAATCTGCAACAGAAGGGTTCCAGCAAGAGTGAAGGGGAAGGTCATCAGGACGGTAGTGAGACCAGCTATGTTGTACGGTTTAGAGGCGGTGGCACTGACAAAAAGGCAGGTGGCTGAACTGGAGGTGGCAGAGTTGAGGATGTTGAGTTTTCATTGGGAGTGACAAGGATGCACAGGATTAAGAATGAGTACATTAGAAGGACAGCTCAGGTTGGACAGTTTGGTGGCAAAGTGAGAGAGGCCAGATTGAGATGGTTTGGACGCGTGTGTAGGAGAGATGAGTTACATTGGGAGAAGGATGCTGAGGATGGAGCTGCCAGGCAAGAGGAAAAGAGGAAGGCCAAAGAGAAGGTTTATGGATGTGGTGAGGGAGGAAAAACGTCCTATACAAAAGCAACATACTATACAACGTAGAAATAGTTCAAAATATATTACGTGAAAAAACATCAAAAATGATCTACGACAATATGTTGAAAATGTGGAAAAACATCCAAAAGTGACATACTATAATGTTGAAAATGTCAAAATATACTTTGCCGAAAAATACTGAAAAACGATAAACTATACTATGTTGGAAAAGTTCAAAATATACTATGCCGAAAAACACTGATAAATTATATACTATACTCTGTCGAAAATGTCAAAATATACTACGCCTAAAAACGCAATACTATACTGTGTCAAACAGTTCAAGAAGAAGAACACACCACACTACACATGCTTGTCAGACGATGATGGGTGCATGTTTTTGGGTGGGGGTCCTTACTGACGTGAGGTGGAGGAAACCCCATGTGAGCACGGGGAGAACATGCAAACTCCACACAGAAAGGCTCCTATTTGGGAGATAACCCAAGATATTTTTTGAACTTTTTCTACATAGTATAGTATTGCGTTTTTAGGCGAAGTATAAAATATACTACATGGAAAAACGTCCAAAAGCAACATACTTTACGATGTAGAACAAGTTCAAAATATACTACATGGAAAAATGCCGTACTATACTATGTCGAAAAATGTCAAAATACACTTTGCCGGTGTAGTTTAGTTTCTTGATGGGTGTGATGTGTTGAAGAATGAAGGAGTGACCGCTGACACTGACTTGAATAAAATAATAGTTTTATTACACAAATCAGCATCAAACCAGACTTGCCATGGATGTCCTGGGAGAGACCCAAGCCGGATGGGATCTCTGCCATCTCTGCATTCGCTTTTAAAGCGGTACAAAGATAACATACCACATCTGGTTCCAATCCATAGGTGCCGCTCAGCCTATATCCTGTCCTAAATGTAAACCTTTCCTCCTCTGGTCGAGCTGGAAGAATCAACAAAATTCCTCTCCCATAGGACCTCTCAATAGACCCATTGTTGTTTTCGTTCTTCGTATGACATCGAAGCAATAAATCTAATAGTAACATAGTTAATATTATGACCGCACTATATCTCAGCTTTGGGAGCTCAGTAACCTATTCACCTCAAACCTTCCAGACACCTCACCGGAAAACATTGAAAAATGACATGTACTATGTTGAAAAATGGAAAAATATACTATTCCGAAAAATACAGAAAAATTATATACTATACTATGTCGAAAAAGTTCAAAATATACTGTGTGAAAAACATCTAAAACCAGCAGACGTCGATGAATACTATGTGTAAAATGTCAAAATATACTTAGCCTAAAAACGCAATACCATACTATGTAGAAAAAGTTCAAAAAATACTACATGGAAAAACATCCAAAAACGATTTACTATAATATGTTGAAAATGTCAAAATACACTATGCCCAAAAACATCCAAAAGTGACATACTATACTATGTCAAAAAATGTCAATTCATACTATGCAGAAAAACACTTAAAAAATTATTTACTATAATATGTGGGGGAAGTTCAATATATGCTACGGTAAAAACGTTTTAAAACAACAGAATTTACTATGTCGAAATTTTCAAAATATACTACCTGAAGAAGATCACACTATAATATGTTGAACAATATTTAAAAAAAACTATGCCGCAAAACACTGAAAAATAACATACTACAGTAAGTCTCCGACATGGCTGGGGAAAAAACTGTGCAGAATTGTTGAATTTAAAATGAGGGCATGTGAATGCTGCGTCTCCCTGACATTTTGTGACGTTGCCAGCGGAATCCCTTTGTAAAGTAAAGAAGTTGAACGAAAGAATCACTAACGAGTAATGCCCATCTCCATCCGCGGGGGCGGCCTGTATAGAGGCAGCTTACGCAACCCCGATGTCGCTGGAAAATGAAGAGGAGAAATTAAGCGTTTTTTTAATATGTATATAATTTATTGCGGTATTACCGTATCACTTGGTGTATCGCAAAAAATAACCAATCACGATATTATCATATCGGTACCCAAGTATCACGGTAATATCATATTGTGAGATCCCTGCCGATTCTCACCTCTATACAAAAGGTCAATTTTTTATTTTATTTGTTTCGGACGACAGCTTGTGTTAGGATCCCCTCAATGTCAAAGAGTGAGGGTAAAGATGCCGATCACACACACACAGCCTCTATATACAAGGAAAACCCAAAAGTACAAAGTCGAGGGGTGTGTGTGTTGGCTTCAAACAGCCTCATGGAATCGCGGTAACATTTGCTGATGTTAATTACAGGGTACAAATTCATTTCACTGGGGAAAAAAACACATCTAATTCAGATGAACACCAAGGAGACCTAATTATTGTGGAATGCTAAAAACCAATTGCTTGATGCATTATGCAAAATAGACATCTAATCCTAGCTCCTAGGGCACAGTGTCCTACATGTCTCGTATTATGATTCAATTCTCTTCTGATCCCAACTGGGCTTTTTAATTTTTTTTAATTTTTATTTTTGTATTTTTGTATTTTGTATTTTTTTTCATCTATCTATCTATCTATCTATCTATCTATCTATCTATCTATCTATCTATCTATCTATCTATCTATCTATCTATCTATCCATCTATCTATCTATCTATCTATCTATCTATCTATCTATCTATCTATCTATCTATCTATCTATCTATCTATCTATCTTTCTATCTATCTATCTATCTATCTATCTATCTATCTATCTATCTATCTATCTATCTGTCTATCTATCTATCTATCTATCTATCTATCTATCTATCTTTCTATCTATCTATCTATCTATCTATCTATCTATCTATCTATCTTTCTATCTATCTATCTATCTATCTATCTATCTATCTATCTATCTATCTATTTATTAATATTTATTTATTTATTTAAAAAAAATTATATATATTATTAAAAAAAATTCATGTTGATAGTGTTATTTACGTATTTAGATCTAACATCAACCGATATGAAGCTGAAGTTCATTTTACAATAGTCACAAATCCCTTTAAAGTGTAAAAACAGCCGATCAATCTCGTTTTTCAAAACAGGATGGCTAAAGGAGTTTTTCGGGATGGGAAGGCAGTGAGAGGTTTCTATCTTCGGTGGGATTCCGTGTTTTAGGAGCGTCATGACTCCCGTGAGAACCACAGATAACCTTCTGCCCTCCCCTCTAGGTGTACGGCACGGGACGGGAGGAGGGACGGATTTACGCCGATGTCAACAATGACTCCATCTTCACCGGATTCCTGCTGCGGCCCTGCCTACCCGGCCAACCGTGGTGGTGACCTCTCAACTGTGTTCGATCAGGTCCTTTTATCCATCGTGCTTTTCATAATCAAAAATGGAACATATTCAGATATTTAACCTAAATACAGCATAAGTAGTCTTTTGCCTGTTTTTTTTTTGACTTGTGTTTCCCAAAGTGTGGGGTCTGCCCCCGGTAGGGGGACGCATAGATAATGCAGGAGGTTGACTGAAGGGTAAATTATGGAGAGCGAAACCAAAATTGATAACTGAATAAATCCTGTATTGTACGTTTTGAATTAAATCCAATAAAATGTAAATGTTACACAGTTACACTTATTGTATGTAAAAAAATGTGTACATTCACAAAAGTTTAAAGGATGATTGACTGATGAAAAGCTGCAGTGTTGCTCATCTGCATCTCATTTTTGTTAATATAAATACACACTACAATCTTTAAACAACGATTGTTTTCATTTATCTGATAATCCCTGAAGTGTGGACACAACTATTAATTCAAGGGTTTTTTCTTTATTTTTTACGATTTTCGACATTGTTGAATAATAGTCGTCAAAAGACGTCAAACCTATGAAATAACACACATGGAATTATGTTGAAGCTGGAATCCAGCAGGGCGCTGTGGGGTGATGGGTTCAGATGCTGCCTTCCAGTGCTGCGATCACAGCTTCGAACATCAATCTTTGTTTTTCCATCCAAGTCCTGTTCCTGGGATAAGATGACTAGAGGAGACGATCAGTCTCTGTAAGACTCAGTGGGGTCGAGGACATCGTCCTCTGTAGGAGACTGGGAGTTCAGGGTTTGATGAGCACTTGTGAAAGCCTGCAACACAACTGTGTGAAAAAGGGGACCCAGTGGCACTTCCCTGGCTAAACAAAAAACACGTCCGTGCATGTCGGGCCACTGGCCTGTTTGACTTCCTCTCCGCCCCTGCAGCTGGATTGCTACAACAAATCGTAACGCAGTCCCCCCGGGCCTGGGTGCGACCGCCTCTGTGAGTGATGACGCAAAGGGGAGAGGAGGGGAGTTCTGTGTATAAATGAAGCCTTTCCTTTTCAGATCATGTATGTCTGAATCGAGATGAGATGTCATCCTCTACCATCAACACGGAAGTCGTATGTCTCATCATGAGATGACTACATCTCTTCTCATAACAGTTGGCCAGATGTGAGGTTTTTCGAAACTTCAGCTTCGCACGGCTTTCTCTCGGAAAAGCCCCTAGCATCATCGCCCCCGGAGGCTGGGAGGGTGCCAAGAGGACGCAACCACGGATGTGCTCTGCGTCTGAGCCAAGTCCCTCGTGCCACCAGGTCGCTTTCTCACTCCCCCTTGGCCTCCACACGCTTTCAGGAATGTGGTTGTGTTGCAGCCTTTAAAATAGCAGGCTGGGCATCGAACCCTGAACCCGCAAGTCCTCCTACAGTGGATTATCTCTTTGACCTACCATGTCTTTGGGAGCTTTGCCGTCTCCTCCAATTGTGTGATTCAAGGACTGCAAGTCTGATGCTCCCTTCCAGCACTGAAAGGGAGCAACCGAACTGTCATGCCACCGGGCCCCCTTCATTCTCGGCCCTGGTCTCGGGCACTTTTAAATGCACACTTGTGTTGCCGGCTTTCAAAAGGTCACTTGGCATCAAAGTCCTCTGATACCGCAGTTTAAAAAAAAATCTCCTTGAGCCACTGAGTCTCCTCCAATCATTTGATTCAAGGAACAGACTCAATGAACAGGACGCTGGGCTGCCTGTAGTGGCCACGCAGCGCTCTCTTGGCATCAAACCCTGAAGACTCAAGTCTTCAGCTTCCAGCAGCTTATCTCTTTGAGGCCAAGAGTCATCCGATATTCATGCTTAGCCCTGGTCTCCGGGCACTTTTAAACACTTCCTTGAGGTGATGCTTCTTGAAAGGTCACTTGGGGACCAAAGCCTCAAGTCCTCCAACAAAGGCTGGTCTCCACCACTGGTCTGAGCCACCAAGTGACGTGGTCTTAAGGAACAAAGGTAGTGACTTGCATGGAAAAATGAAGACTTGAAAGCTGTGACATCTGCATTAAAAGACAGTGTCTGAACCCATCACTCCACAGCTTTTGACGGGTATATCTACGTATGTGAATTTTTATTATTATTATTATTTTTTTCCTTATTCACCCTGAAGAATAAATTAATGTACATTTGTCACAATATTACAATAATATAACACATAGTAGACTCCAGACTCACATCTCACTTATCTTTCCAAAAATCTCACATCTGATTTCATGCAATTTTATTGCGGGTGTGTTTATTTTATTTTTCCTTCTCGCAATTTCATAATCCACTATTAAGCTCTGCTACTAAGAAACATCTTTCCTGCCCTTTTTCCAGTCATCCCCTTCTGACGTGCATCAACCTCCTCCACCACCTCCACTATCACATTTTTTTTCATCTCAGTTCCTCTGCTCTGTGGTCAGTTTGTCATTGATTATGAGACGATGCAAGCATGCCCCGTCCCCCCCGCTGAGCGCTATTTCTGCACCCCCCCTCCTTCATCTGCCGCCGTTATTACCGATGAAAACAGGGTCAACGGGTCCATGAGTCCATGTTTCTAAAACAAACCGCTGTGAAGGAGGAGCTGCTTGGCTGAGGTGGGAATCATCTCAGGTACGTCTCAGTATACGGCCTCAGTCGAGCGGCAAGGGAAGCGGTTTGGAAACAAAGTCCAATTGCTACAACTGAAACGAGGCAACGTGTTTCATGTGTTTGGTTTTTTTTTCCCCAAATTCAGCCGGGTGTAGTTATTGCGTCCAAGTGCTCGCAGATCAATGAAAGTCAAGCCCTGGCTCCCGCCGTTTGTGTGTTTGGTGTTTGGAATTGAGCAACGGAGCTTAGCAGCACCGACGGAAGGCACAGTGGAATTGGGGTCAAGGGAGGGTAAGACCAGCCCAAAACAAAGCAAGACAAAAAAACTGAAATGCCATTTAAAGTAAAACGGCACAGTATGCTCTGTGTCCGTTGAAGTTGTGCTTGAGTTCAAAGTTCCAATACATCAAACTGACTATGCCACCGTGGTGGGCTGGAGGGGGAGTGGGACGGAAATGATGGTGAAAACAGTCTGGGTAGGGTTCCATTTAAAAATTGTTTGACAGTTGAATTCATCATTAAAAAATTACCAGTCAAGGGTGTCCAGGATACCCTGAAGGATCCTTAAAAAGTCATAAAATGTGTGAAATTCAAAAGTTCAGTTTCCGATCACTTACCTTAATCTGGCTTAAAGGAATCTGTTAAGGTAACAGTTCATAGTTCAACTACACCTTTATACTTGCAATAATACTGCAATATTGAATGAGAGAGAAGTCTTACATTTTGTTAAGTATTAATACCTGCATAGACTCTGCATTTTCTAAAACAAATAATAGCTTTAGCAGTGTTTTTTTTTTCTTTTTACTGTTTATATCATGTACTTTGTGGATCAAATCTTGGCATTTTAGGCAAAGTGGAATTGTCTAGAGAGTAGAGTCCTCTGGAGGGTCCTCGAGGTCTGTTGGAGCATCATTGCACATTCATGGAAGGTCACAAATTAAGTAGAAAAAGTTATAAGAACAGTGTCACGTCAAAGAAGAGTAGGATAAGACACTAGCAGACTGGATACCTTGTCCTTTTATTTCTAGAGGTGTGAAATTAGATATTGAAGGTGGCATGTTTCATACTAAGTTGGGGGATGGAGGTGGGGCCTCCATGGATCTGGCATTTTGTTCCAGCACACTAGGCACTCTGACTGGCCTGCAGCTTCGCAGCCCCATATGCAGCAAGTCATGATGCACTGTGTGTTCCTTTCTATAATCGCCACCATTAACTTTTTCACCAATTTGTTCTGCAGTCGCTCTTCTGTGGGATCGAACCAGACTGGCGAGACTTCACTCCCCATGTCCATCAATGAACCTTGGGCGTCCATGACCCTGTCGCCAGTTCACCGGTTGTCCTTCCTTGGACTACTTTGGTAGGTACTAAAAACGGCATACCGGGAACACCCCACAAGACCTGTCGTTTTGGAGATGCTCTGACCCAGTCGTCTAGCCTTCACAATTTGGTCCTCGTCAAAGTGGCTCAGATCCTTACTACGCCCATTTTTCCTGCTTCCAACACATCAACTTCAAGAAATGACTGTTCACTTGTTGCCTGATATATCGCACCCCTTGACAGGTGACATTGGAACCAGATGATCAATGTTATTCCCTTCATATCTCAGTGGTTTTAATGTTGTGGCTGGTGTATATAATTGTTTCAAAGGAAATAAATATAGGAAACATTTTTGAAAGCTTTTATTAAAACATTCAACATGACAACAAAAGCCATAACAAAAAAGCCAAACTTTACATCATCAATCATTGACCACAACAAACGTACAAATGAACAAAAACAGAAAGAGAAACAAGCCAAACGTGAGTATTTGCTTTTGCAATGCATACAGTAGAAAGCCGTAGCGAAGCGGAGCATTGAGAAGTCATTATATATTCCAGGGGGAGGGTCTGGTGGGCGTGCGGGTGTGAAAAAGGGGGAGGAACAGCTACAGGTCTGGATCTGCCAGAGGAGTGAAAGCCTTGCGGTGGACACCTTCCGCCTGCCCAGCGCGCTGCAACAGCTGAACGTTTCCGCGTAGTATGTACAGGTGCATTTGGGTGAATGCATGTCTGTGTGTGTGTGTGTGTGGGGTGGGGGGGGGGGGGGGGGGGGTGTGAGTGTGTGTGTGTGTGTGTGTGTGTGTGTGTGTGTGTGTGTGTGTGTGTGTGTGTGTGTGTGTGTGTGTATGTGTGTGTGTGTGTGTGTTCATGTCTTGCATTTGGTTGTTTGACTTTCCAGATGTACTTCGTTTACGCCGCTCAGATTGTCCATCAACTTCTCACATGTCCCATATCTGCTCCAGATGGACAGGATGCTGAGTTGATCTCTTGAGTTGTTGCTCTCTGTGATATCTGTGGGAATCCGTACTCATGTCCGTCTTTGTGTGGATGTATGTATGTGTGTGTATGTGTGTGTTGCGCGACTATATGTGGGTTCATTTTTTGCGGTAGTCATCTGCGTAGGCCCTACGATCACCCTGCCCGTGGAACTGATCTCCGTAGCCTCTCAGCATGTCTTGGAGGCTTGGCATGCCCTGGGAGAACTGGGGGAAGGCCAAGTGGGACTCCTCCTGACCACTCTGGTAGGGCTCCCCCTCATACTGCTCCTGCTGGTCGCTCTCTGCCGGCCCCTGGCTGTGCTCCTCCTCTGGCTGGGCCTCGGAGGGCGCCTGCTCGGTCTCGTAGCGCCGTAGGCGGCAGTCACGGTCGTACTCAGGGTCACAATCGAGGTTGGAGGGCTCCAGCACACCGTTCCTTGAGCCGTCGCTGTTGAGGTGAGGCTCGTAGGCCTCTGCCGGGTAGGCGGTTTGGCGGTGGGCTCCAGATCGTGGCTCGCTGGGCTTCACTGGGTAGCACTCCAGGTCGTAGCCGATAAAGCAGTCGTAGCCTTCCTTGGTCTTACCTGGGGGGCCTAGAGGGTTGTTTTCCTCCTGGGCTGGTTCCTGGTAGTGGGACTGAGCTGAGTACTGTTGCCTGGGGGAGTTTGGGCCACGGCGTTGCATTGAACCTGCAGCCTCACGGAGCATGGCCATGGGATCATTATCACTGACCTCGGGGGCAGCCGCCATGCGTGGGGAGTAGGGGTCGTTCGTCTGGGCTTGGCTGATGAATTTGCGCAGCATGGCGTAAGGGTCATTAGCAGGAGCAGGTGCTGGGGCCGAGGCGCTAGCCTGGTGGTACATGGCGTAAGGGTCATTAGATGGAGCTGGGGCCCTACCCTGGCGTAACATTGCGTAAGGGTCATTAGATGGAGCTGGGGCCCTAGCCTGGCGGACCATGGTGTAAGGGTCATTCGATGTAGCTGGGGCCCTAGCCTGGCGGTACATGGTGTAAGGGTCAGCCCCCCTGTTAGCATTAGAATGAACCTCTCTAAACATAGCGTAAGGGTCGTTGTGCTGCTCAGCGGCAAGGGGGCCGGCACGGATGGCAGCGGCCTCTTCTCTCTGCTCCACCTTGGCTTCCTCTGGGGCGGAGGCGAACTTGGTGGCGGTCAGAGGGTTGCAGCCCTCTTCAAACAGAGGATTGCAGGATCCAGGGCCAGCAGCGGCGGGAGGGTTAGGTGCACGTGGTGCCTGGAGGGACAAAGACAGAGAGTTCCATATCTGCCATTATTTAAGGTTTGTCTTATGGGCTTCAATATTTGACATTGATCATGTGACATTGCAGGTCATACAATAAATATGACCTGTTAGGTAGGTACATAAATGACAAGCCTACATTTGGGACTTTTGGGACTTAAGTTTGGAAAGGGGAGATACTAATTAACTTGACTTGACCTGAGTAACTACGTACCACCATAGAGGCAGCATAGGCACAGTAGGGATCTCTGAGGGGGTCACAGTCGGGGTATTTCAGGAAGTGTCCGGAGGGAGCCTTCTGTACGAGCTGGGGCTTGCACGTGGGGTCTTTCTTGGGGTCGCAGCCGAGGTGGGCGTACGAGGGTAGGGGACCGGCAGAGGGCATGTGTCCGTAGGCGGCTCTCATGTGGAACTGGAGGCACTCAACATCGTCGCTCGAGCAGATACGCAGCAGCTCTGCCTTCTGCTCCTGTGGTCAGGCACAAACAAAGGAAGGTGGAACAGCATAGTCAGCGAGGCCAGCACGGTGCCAGAGAGATGATGGAAATTCCCCCAGAACTGATTCAATTTATCTGGAAAAAGAATTTCACCCTGTAAAGTGATGCATTATAGAGCTAATTATACATATAAAAGGTAGTATTACTCTATTACTACAGAACTCAATTTACATATATTGACAAGAGAAAAATAGGCTTGATTGGCATTAAACAGCAGTTAGAAGCAGTGGTGCACAATTCCCCTTCATCCCATGATGGTGTACCTTGGAGAGGAAGGGTTGCACGGCGGGGGAGTAGTAATGGTACCCCGACTGGGGGTCCTTCGCCGGGGCAGCAGAGCGTACGTAGAGCGGGGCCGGGGCTTTGACTGCTGCGAGGGCAGGTTTAACTGCCGGGACAGCGGGGAGCACAAGTGGCAGGTAGGGGCTCTTCCCCTGGACCAGGGCGGCATACAGGCAGTAGGGGTCCTTGGTGGGGTCACAGGTCTTCACCGGAGCCGGCTTGGGAGGCTCCGGTTTGGGGGCCTCCTGCTTGGGCCGGGTCATGTAGGAGGCTACGCAGTTGGGGTCTTCGGAGTCAGCGCAGGACTTGTAGATATCTGACAGGTGGCTCAGGTAGGCCTTGTAGGAGCGACGCCCCTCGGCGCGGTTCTTGTTCTGTAGGTAGGCCAGGTAGATGCGGTCCAACTCCTGGACCTGAGAGAGGGGAGGGGAGGGGAGGAGAAGAGAGGCAGAGAGGAAGGAGGGGATGTGAAGAGGGGGAACGAGGAGAGGAGGGGAGGATGAGGA
>NC_137206.1:24834241-24849241 GCF_960531495.2 Zeus faber | reverse complement strand
CACACACACACACAATAGTATTCATTAACATTCACAGGAAAACACACACAAACAGACCTGCCCAGAGGGTCAAGGGGACGCCCCAACGTGAAGCCTGATTGGTTGGAACTTTTCAAAGATTCTGGCCAATTGGAGGCACCGTAAATAATGGCAGGAAGAGACTGGGTTAAGAGGGAAAGAGTGAGAGATAGATGGGAACGTGGAGAAAGACATGAAGACACGGCGATTAGAAGAGGTGTAGAATGTGGGCGAGAACTGGCCTCGGGTGGAGATAACTGATTAACGGTACTGGATGATTGCTGCTGAGTTCTGTAATTCACAATAATGTGTGTGTGTGTCTGGATGTGTTTATGCAGGCGAACCAAGAAAAGAGTGGGGGGAAAAAGGATGGAAAGAAGGAGGGGGAGGAGGAGAAGGGAAGAGGGAAAATAGAAGGGAAGAGTGAAGGGGCGTTCAGGTGCCACATAAGCACTTCTCAGAGAGCTCTGTTGGGGCCAAGCCACGTCCTACTGTCAAATTATACAGAATAGACGTGCACACGCACACACACGCATGCATGCACGCACAGGAACACGCACGCAAGCAACCACGCACACACGCACGCACGCACGCACGCACACACACACACACACACACACACACACACACACACACACACACACCAGTGACAGCTGGTCTGCACATGAGGAATTTCATAATCTACAGTTTCCTCCTGTTTAGCTGTGTTCAGGCATGCCAGCCTTGCTACACACACACACATGCACGCACACACACACACACACACACGCACACACACACACACACACACACACACACACATTAGTGCAGTAACTAAGTAGATATATTACTGCTCCTAATACTGTACTCATCGGTCTAACTGGATATTCAAGAAGTGGTATCATGTTCATGTTTATTAGATTTAGAAAATAAGAGATCTTGAAGGAAAACTCTGGTATATTTTTAACCTAACGGTAAAAGTACAATTACAGCATGCCATAAGTGCACACTTACTATTAAATCCATGTTAATCGACTGTTGCAGCTCCACCGGCAACATCAGCCGCGTGGGGTCCTCTCGGACACTACATAGAAAGGTTTTTGTAAAGAGGGACATCAATTAAAATGTGTTTTATATGAGTCTACATGGCACCAGAAACCTAGAGCTGCTGTCAGATTTGCCTTTGATCAAGACCCAAGATTGAAGATGTTTATTTATCACATACTCATACATATGAGCATACATATATACAATGAAATGTCATTGCAAAGCACCCAGAGATTACATTACAAAATTAGTATTAAACTGACACAATAGCAAACTACTACAACCTAACTGAACTAACTGATCCCTAAAACATAATGCAGTTAGTAAATAGAAAAAAATAAGAGTCAAAAGGTAATATACTGAGTGGGGGTACAAAATAGAAAATAAGAGAAATAAACTATTATGTATGTACAGATATGTGCAGTGAAGTGGCATGTGTATAAAGTGAGGTAGTGTGTGTTGAGATATACAGTACAGTATACAACAGTAGGACCGTTTGAAATACAAAGAACAAACATACTGTATACTGCATGACGTAACACATCCCGCTGACCAGTTTAAACAATTAGAGTTGTAGCTCACATTTCAATTATATTAAAAGTTATTTATGACAGAATATTATAAATCTGTCAATTGAAAGATGTTTTATATGAATAGTTTATATTGTATAAGAGACTTTGCGTGAAAGGTGAAAGTTGAGAAAAACTGCACAAGCTGGTGACCCCCACGGCCATTGGAGGGGGCTGGCTCACAGATATATCTATCGACATAGACGAGGTGGAGTTTTATTGTTGTACGACCCAACGCATCCATTTTACAACGACTGTCATTTAAGCATCAGGTGAGTTTTTCAATTTACATTTGCTTATTGATCAAGACCTGTTTTAAGTACAGATAACAAACATACTGTTCGTTATTTGTATTTGTCTGTATTCTGTGTGTGTGTGTGTGCAATACAGTACAAATACATCCCACTGACCAATTTCAACAATTACAGTTGTAGCTCACATTTCAATGATATTTTAAGTAATTTATGGCAGACACTTCAAAAAACAGTTCTTATAACTTTTAAGTGGATAACTGCAAGACTTTGTTGAACTGAACGTATATGCAAAAATATTGTGAGTCAACATCGACATGTTATGTCATTGTAAAACAAGTAATACACAGAAATCCCAAATAATTGTTAAAATTTTTCACAAAATAACTAGTGCAAACATTGTCGGTATTTAGGACAAAAATATAATCAAACTACTTACAAACTGCTCATAATCTAGACCTGTATGCTCGCCTAATAACATTATCACACATGATGGTGATGCCTATATCATGCCATCCAGCCAACAGACTCTTCCTTCAGGGGAGTTGAAGAACTGACAGAACCGCTGTCTGACATCAAACGCCTCTCTTGAACATCTGTTTTCTCTCGTGTGCCTGACTTCCCTGAGCCGCATCCCTGTCTGCTCTGCTTCACTTATGTACGTCTGGCTGTCAATTGGGCTTAGGAGGTAGTTGTGAAGGATCCATGCTGACACGACAACTGAGTCTACGTCGTCCGGCGACATGTTTATCCGGGCAGTACCCTCCACCGTGTCGCAAGAATGACAAAAGCGCTCTCCACGACCATCTTTACTTTTGACAGCCTGTAGATGAATATTCTCTTTGGTTGTGAGAGGTTCTGTCTGGGGTATGGCCCCATTAAAAGTGGTTAAAAAGGAAATGCTGCATCCCCCACTGTCGAAGAGGACACTGGAATGCCCAGATCTGATCCAGGCAGAAATTCATTTGGGGGTATATGGCAGGTTCTGCTGTACATTCCGTTTTCAAGCTTAGAGGCTGCATATATCCCACCATCACTACTCCTGCCAAAATCACCAACCTGGATGTATGTGAATCTGCATCAATAAGTGCAAAAAGCACTATTGAAAATGTTTTTTTTTTATAATTTAAAAAAAAAACGACTTCCTGAGACACTTGGTGCTTGAATCGTGACATGCTTCCCATCTAAAGTCTCTCAGCAATTGGGAAAGTTCAACTTCTCCCAGAAGCGTTTGAAAATCATGGCAATCTTGTAACCATGCCTCCTTTTCTGGCTTGGGGATGTAGTTGTCCAGTGTCAACAGAGTCTGTTTGTCTCCTCTGTTGTCATGGGAATCGACACTGCCACAGTCTTCCATCCAACACGATAGCTATGTGCCAAGCTTCTGAAAGATTCGCCAGTGGCTAGAAACCTATAAAGGAAGATTAAAAATGTCAATTCATGTCACTAGTATACACTACCATGTTTTAATAACAGTATTAACCACTATATTTGCATCCACATCCAAGGACTGCAAATGAGTATGGAAAAACTTAAGGGATGCATTTGTTCGGTACGAGAAAAAAGAAACATCCAGTGAATGCAAATACATCTCCTGCTACCCCATATACAGCCTCAAAGCTTTGTTTACAATAATCAAGTTATAAATTTATGATTTCTGTATGTTACAGTTTTGCATTTTCACTTCAAACCTTTCTGTAGACAAAATGATTTTGTTTCATACATACAGTGTACAAATATTGTTTTTATTTTGCTTCATTCAGCTCAAGGTGCAGTTTAGAGTCTCCAAATACAATGGATGAGGCCTTAACACAGCAAAGAGCTCCACACACGGACATCCAATTATATTCAATTGAATACACTGGGTGCAAGGGGTGAGATACAGGCAAGGTATGCCATTGTTGAGGCTTTGTAGAAGGTTTGTGTTCACGACCAACAATCACAAACAACAATGACTTCAATATCAACACTACAAATACAAACTATATTTCATGGTCAGGGCCATTTCACCTCAGGGCGGTGGGATCAGCAGCCACATCATCGCCAAGGATTTCAAGGGCCTCACCCCATTCATCAAACTCACCCCATTCTCACATCCCAGTCAACACCAATACCATTGTGCTTCCAAAGCACAAGCAGTGAGGAGCACTGGATAGAACATGATGAGTGTGTCTATGTGTGTGTTTTACTAGTTTTATTTATGATTACTTAATATTTATTTTTGTTTATTGTGTTGATTTTCCCTTTTCCTGAATAAAAATTAGACTTGCTTTATTGTCTTTTCAATAAAAACTGCTATAACTTTTAAATAGGGCTGTCGATTAGGGCAATCGATTCAAATATTTAATCACGATTAACCGCATGAATGTCCATAGATAATTGCGATTAATCGCAAATTAATCACACATTCTTTATCTGTTCAAAATGTACCTTAAAGGGATCCTTTTCAAGTGTCAACATGGGAGCAGACAGATAGAAGAAGAAGAAGAAGAATCTTTAATTATCACGCAACACACCACGCTACAACACATGCACACACACATGCACATGCTTTGGATGGTGGCCGGTGAAATGAGGCCTCTGCATTTAACCCATCCTGGCTTGTCCTTCTTCCGCGGGGGCAGCCAGGAGCAGTGGGCAACATTCGCCGACGTGCCCAGGGACCTGGTAACGAGTGTCCATGGCTGGTCAGACGATGATGAAGCAAGATATGATTCCTTTGTGCAAATGTATATTCTTCGGAAATCACTTGTCATCTCAAAACAATGACAAATATTGTCCAGTAACCCTCAAAAGGTACTGCTTTGGTACTTTCTTACCAATGGTTAAATGGTGAGAACGTAGAGCGCGTATCATTGGAGGTCCCACCTTCTCTATCTCTGAGCCAATCACGGCGCACATAAGGAAACTTAAATCTTTTATTTAAAACCCTTTAAATTGTGCTGATGAAAAACTTGCATGATAGCACCATCCATGGGTTATTACAACATTTGACATCTGCTACCATGCCGCAACGGATGCTTAAGGTGAGGCATATAAATGTTTAGCTGAAACAAAACTAAATGTTTAGGTTTCTGATCGTACCGAGTTCAAGGTTTCAGCGAATGATAGTTTGCATCTTCAATTTTGCAAATATGTTAAAAGTCGGATTGCATTTTAACGCTTATTTTGAGGATTCTCAGCAGGCACTGCGTGGTACCTACACCTGTATGAATTGGCCAGGGGTGTTTTGTGTGTGTGTGTGTGTGTGTGTGTGTGTGTGTGTGTGTGTGTGTGTGTGTGTGTGTGTGTGTGTGTGTGTGTGTGTGTGTGTGTGTGTGTGTGTGAGAGAAAGACAGAGAGAAGGTATGTTGGATTGTCATGGATATATCAGTATGTGTATGTATGTATATATATATATATATATATATATATATATATACTATATAGGTGTGTGTATACATACATACATATAAAACATACACCCACAAACAGATCAGACAGCGGGGATTTCGTGCCCTCCTCTAAGAAAATCCTACGGTCATAACGGAACGTGCCTTAATGCGTCAAAAAAATTGGCGCCTAGTGTGGATAATGGTGACAATGGTAATATCTAATAAGTAGGTGATTGCAGGAGAAGCGCTGTTGTGTGTGTCTATTGTCACGGTTATATTGCAGAAGATGTTTGCAGGAGGGGCACTCAAATAGAGTTGGAGGAGGGGGGGGAGGGGCCGTTGTTTGGGTTCAATGGCAGATCTGTAGTTTGTGTTTCACTTGGTATTGGCTTCAAAACACCACTCTGTAACGGGGTTGTGGAAGGCTGCCTGCTGTGTCCACATCCACCATCTCCTCTGGATCCTCTGCAGTAACAGAAGCATGGAAAGTGCCTTCCTTCTACTTACAACAGGCGCTGTTGTATTGATAGAAAACACAGCTTGAATTTGGCCAGCATATCAAATAGATTTGAGTTTATTTTTCACTCTTCAGTTAATTCCACCCAAGTTTCTGTCACTATTTCTACACAATACGACATAATTCCAAGGTTGGGAAAACAACATTTCACATTCACAACGGGACGTCTGTGTTCAAAAACAATTAAATTGCTGTTGTTTCCAATACTTTTCCTCTCTCTACGACAACATCGACCACGTAGCCGGTGGAAAAACCACGGCAGGCGCCTGCACGCCTGGCGTACAGAATCAAAGTCTTTCAAAGGGAGCCGCTGAGAGAATTCCTCAGTGGATATTCTGTGTTTTGAAAAACAACTTTTGAATCCCCTTATTTGTAGATCATTTGGAGCCAAGAGAAATGGGAAGATCAAAACCTCCAAGACTTTTAACCTTTCCTCTCATGCAGAACAGGTTATAAGGGTAATAACGTCCCATTACAGAATCATAACTGCACACACACTGTGTTCCTTTTTATATGCACTGTTAGGCAGATTGCTGTATGCAGTATTTCCTGCCTCCCTTAAGTGAAATCATCTGTGCCCTTTCTTTGGGGTAAATCAGCCACTTAACTGACACTACAGAATAATTCCATACAAATGTTTTTTTTCCATTTAATAGTGTTTCTACGTATTTTCCAATTCATTTTCACTTTACAGTGCTGTTATCATTTCTAAATTACTTGAGTCAAGCCTGCACTTTCTATCTCGAATTAAGTGTCAAATGATGGAATGGAAATGCGATTTATTTGGATGTAATGATTCCAATTTAGTTTATTATTATGATTACTGCCTCTTGTTTTGAAGTGCGCTGCTGTAACATCGCAATTTCCTTTCGGGGATAAATAAAGCAATAGCTGATCTATTTGATAAACTTAGTGGAGACGGTTGAGGCCCTGAGTGACTCTAGGCCCTCTTTATGCGTAGCATTGCTCACAATCAAAAACCAAGAATTTGGTCAATTGATCATATCAAACCAATCACATTAACAGCTATAAAAAGTTATGGGTGCATGTGAGTGTGAACAGCATTTTTGTAAATCAAAACACTTCTATGTTGAGGAAAACAATGAAAAGGCCTGTATGAGCCAATAAAGATAAAAAATAAAATAAAATCAAAAGGACGGCCTCTTTAGTGTATTCGATTGCTTTCTCACCTATTAGTCTGTTTGTCTCGTCCAAATCAGAGTGAAATTTGTACTTTGGGTTTGTTTTAAATTTGGTCCGATTGGGATTTACACTGTGTTGGGGCCTGTCGCTTAAGATATTGCATTGTGGGTAATGTAGGAGCCTCATTTGCGCATGGCTATAGAGGAGAGATAGAGAGGAGTGTGCGTACAGTATGACGGATAGATCGGTGATGACAGCGGACACACTTGTTGCATATTATTATTTTATTCTAAAAGATAGAATGTGCCTATCTCCTTCCTGTCATCCAGAGTGGTGCCTCACGTCTGTGGAAGGAAGTGACTAATTGCTGGAAGATCCCACTGCGAGCCAGCGGACGCCAGTTGAAGTTTCCACTGATTAGCAGCCGCTCCAGCCATGGTTTGGAGCGACAGGCTGCTCTGGCAACAGCTGCACAAAGACATTTTCTGAGGGGTGTGTGGGGCAGAGCCGGGCTGGAAACATACTCCCAAAAGACTATGATTCATTGGAGGAGGTGCCGCAGTAATCCACTTTGGTGATACTGGTTATAATCCAGTTTGTTGATACTGGTAATACAGGTACTCCTCACTTAACGACCTACCTGTTTAACGACCGTTCGGACATACGACCAGCTCTCTGACCAGTCTGTATTGTACGCTCCGTACAATACAGCGGCATGCGTGGCGTCACAGCGTCAAGCATCTCATCACGCATCACAGTTTAAATACTATATACACTATATATATACCATATACACTATATATACACTATATACACTGTATACATCTCATCTGATCACCGTTTTCAGTCTCGTTCACACAGTCTGTCAGTATTCACTACACTATCGTTCACAATGGCCACGCCCCCTTACCGTGAAATAACTCCACCAATTCTATTAACGACCTGGTCCTAGGAACGGAACTCAGTCATTAATTGAGGAGTACCTGTAATAGTTTGGTGATACTGGTAATATTACCGTTTGCACTAGGATTCGCTTGGAAGTGGCCAGAGACCACCTCTTGCAAACACTGGGACCGGGTGTTTTTGTCTTTAGTGAGTTCACACCTGCTCGAACGAACCGCACCAAGGGGGTAAACGCACACAAGGTTCGATTCAAACGGACTAAAGACGGCATATGTGAAAGCGACTTTAGAGAAGAAAATGTTTAACAATGACTCATTCTCAAAATAATTGCCAAGGCACAACTTTAAATAATTAAAAAGCCTTATTTAAAGTCCCTGTAAAGCAACAATAAATATGTGTTCTGACCAGCCAAATTTGAATGATTAAAAACAATCGCCGAGTATCAAAAAAAAAGGCAGTTCCCGCTGCTCTGAAATGCTGGGGACGTGGCTGCTGAAAACGCTGAAACCACGGCCAATTGTGGGAGAGGTGCAGCCTCTCTCAAGTATCAAATACCACTAATCCAATACATACATATAGCCAATCCAAAATCAGAAAACCAATAACAGGCTGTTTTTCATTGTTTTGAAGTAAAAATTTGAACTTGAAAAAATGGGATAGTTTGTTGCGGGGAGCAGGGTGGCTCCCCTAGCTCCATGTGCTCCCGGGGAGCGGGGCTCTGTCTTGGCCCCTTGTGCGCACGGGGAAAACCTCGCACAGAACCTCGCGACCAGCTCATGCGGTGCTGGGACAGCGGGAGTGCACAGAGCTGGGGGAGCCACCACGCTCGGAACAGAAATGTAAATAAGGAGAGCGAGCTGTTATATATTCAAGCATCCAGGGAAGATGCATTTGAGAGACAAAGGCACCATAGCTAGATAGCAAAATAGTGTGGGCAGTAGTAACTCGTCACGATTGAGTGAGAGAACCACTAATGAATGTGCTCTACTTTTATATAGTGTTATGAACGTCATTACATCATGCATCCCTGACTTAGGCCCACCCCGAAAATCAGGACAACAAAAAACGTTTAGCGATCTAATTTCATAATTCTTTGCTACATAGATTTATATCTTTTTACATGTTTTAGGCAATTACTTCCAAGCATGTATAATGTGTTTGGAAATAAATCTCGGAATGACTTTACAGGGACTTTAATTGGTTTACTGTTGTGTTTTGGCCGACATTCATCAAGGTATCACACCATGCCTTCATCGTAATCATTTTGAGAATGGCTTATTGGTACATTTTTCCTTTTTGTCAATTACTGTTTGCTGTTGTGTTTAAATTAAGCTTGGACTGGGTTCTCTCTCTTCTTGAATAATCAAAAAAATATATGCACGGGCTACAATCGTTCTAAAATATAAAAATGTTTCTTTCTATTTATAATCTTTGACTCAGCCTCACCAGTCAATCTCATGGGTTTGACACACTGTGACCCGTGTTGAATCTTTACCATGACTCCTGTTGACTCTCTGCCATGGCCAATGTTGAGTCCAACGCGACCCGTGTTTGAGTGCTCATCCAACATCGATACTGCATCTTTATCTTGTTTCTTTTCTCTTCTTATTCTTCCTGTTTCTTTTCCCTCTTTTTTCTACATGAAATGGTATTAGATCTATCCCATGATCCATTGATTCTTTACCATGAGCCATATAGAGTTTACAATGACCCAGTTGGAGTCTTTACCACAACCCATGTTGAGTCTTTACCACAGCCCATGTTAAGTCTTTACCACAACCCATGTTGAGTCTTACCACAACCCATGTTAAGTCTTTACCGTGACCCATGTTGAGTCTTTACCGTGACACATGTTGAGTCTTTACCATAACCATGTAAAGTCTTTACCACAACCCATGTTGAGCCTTCACCACGACCCAGGATGGATGTTGAGTCTTCGCCTCAACATCCATCCTGTTCCTTTATCCTGTTTCTTATTTTTCTACATTTTCCAACATATTCTTGTCAGCCTCTTTTCCTGTCCCATCCTGCCCCAACCGCACATTTAGCGGTCATGTTGGCCGCCTTGTATCTTGTATGTAATTACGTTTAGCCAACAGGTGTTTTTGCACACCCGCAAACCTACAATCCAGCCCAGAGAGCAGATTCAAACACGACAACGACAAAACGATACTCATAATTTTCTTACGTGGAGGAATGTGAGTGATTCTCAGAATTTAAAGACACCTGGTTCACTGACACTTATTTTCATGAAAAAGAAAAGCTTTATTTCGGCGAAGTGGTCAGGTACAGATGGGGTTGAGGCAGAAGGGAGAAAAGAAAACAGTTTCTCTGAGTACAGAGTCTTGCTACACAGCTCTAAAGACACAAACGCACACACAGAAAAGGCATAAACATACACTCTGGTGTATGAGGCGGTGTCATCACTGCAGGTCGTCATCATCGTACAAGTCCTCAAAGTCTGCAGACGACATCGGTAAGCAGAGAAAGCGTCAATGACATCCGGAAGGTAAGGAAAGATGAAAGTAAAAAAAGGTTAGGATAAGATCCCAATGCTCCCAAACACTCCTACAACTACGGCAGAATAATAATTTGCATTTGAGCATACAGTATACCTGCATGAAATTACAATACCGTGGTCATAAGTATGTTTGGCCAATTGGACTGTGTTTAAAGGGGACGCATTATGAAAAACTCACTTTTTCAGTGCTTGTGCACATACATTTGGGTCTCTGATGGGCCTACAAACACAAACTGTGAAATAAGATAACCCAGTCAGTTTTGTGTTAGCGGCCTATTTCACAAAACAAGCCATTCCGATTTGCAGCCCTTATTTTAATTATTTAGTGCCTCAGCAAAATTATAACCGCCCTCCATCTGAGTAACTCCACCCACGGCTGGAGAATGACAAGCACCACTGGGAACTGCTCTGTGGGCTTACAGACCAGCACAAATCTTTTAAAAGAAAGAGGAATTCATACCACCTGTCGGTGAAGAAACTGCAGATGATAGAAATCTATACAAGTATTTAAAAAATAATCCTGCTCTGTGTTTCTTTCTAAAAATAAAAAGTATATGGTAGATAAATTGTAGGCTGTGACATGTGATCATGTTTCTCCAAACTTGATACTTGATTGCTTATTTCTGGCCTCTATTTTGTTCAGAAACAGATTTTGTTGGACTGATGAGATGAAATCTGTGAAAGTTTACGGACTAAATACAACAGAACCCGAAAGTAAAGCTCAAACCAGTGGTTCAAAGAACTAGAGGCCTTAGCAGGGTGGCGCCACCCCACAGTAACGGCCCGTCCAGGAAAAAGATGGGTTCAGAGGCATGTTAGAATGGCTAGACTGCATAATTTGAGAGGTATTCTCTGAAAATTCTGTCTCAAAAAACTTCAAGAACATGTTTTGGGGACCTCAGAGACCTCTATTGACTTGTTGAAAAGGAGCGTAATAGGTCCCCTGTAAGCACAGTGGGAAATTGCAACAGAGGGTTGTGCTATGAACAGTTCTGAAAGATGAGAACCAAGAGCGATTGTCAGCATTTTCCATATCAAAGAACAAGATTTTGCCCGATCAGAGAACATTTTTATTGTTTGATATGATTTAGTTCAAACTTCCATACCTGCCTATACTATACTGTTAGGGAGATAACAGTGAAACTAGGATCAAAAGAGTCATAAGGAGTTGATGGTTCATGTGTCAGAAGCTAGTTGCTCCATTAGTATGTTTATAAACCAACATAATATTATGTAAATCACGTTGTCATATTGCTTATTACTATTGCAATACAAGTTGGATTTAGCGGCGTAATTCTTTCTGTATGGGTTGCTGATGTTGGTCACCCATTTTAATTTGCAAAGAATGTCTCATAATGACAAATGTCGGTTCAGCCGTTTTGCATAAAATCAAACCGGTTTAGGCTCGTACACCGGACCGGACTGGCAAAACAGTAAATCGACCCAACTCTCAGAGTCATTTTTGTACTTTTTCTAATGGTGCTAATTTCCTGTAAATATCATTTTTCTGGGGAACCCCTGGAACCTCTCCAAGGACCCCTGGGGGTTCCCAGACCCCACAATGAGAAATGCTCTAAGAAGTAAAACAAACTGTGACTGTAGCAGATCCACCTGCCACGCGTCACCCAAGCTGCATTTTCAGGGCCCTCTGACACCGAGATACAGGCAGAGATGTTGCAAACACACCAGTTTAGTGTAAAGAGTGGGCCATATGGAACAAGCCGGGAGCAGATGGAACATCTTCATGACAGAGGTTCTCCCCCTGTGTGCGTGTGTGGGGATGGGGGTTTTACCTGTTGCATTGATTGATTAATAAAACAGAAAAGGTCAGTATTTTCCGGGAAGTACCAGGGAGTCCCAGTTTCCTCCGTCCACATTACTGTTTGGTTCACCAGCAGATCCGTTTCAGACGTGAACGCTTTAAACCAGTTGTCTGCCTGTAAACCTCCATTTAGAGCGCTAACCACACACACACACACACACACACACACACACACACACACACACACACACACACACACACACACACACACACACACACACACACACACACACACACACACACACACACACACACACACACACACACACACACACAAATTGCCAGACTAGAGATAACTCAACGATGAACAGGATAACAATCAATTGCCAAGCGTTTAAATTCAATCTTTATTGTTGATGAACAGGTGGTGTTGGTGGTGGTGTGGGAGGTCACCAGGTGGGAATTTAACTCCGAGCTGGATTCGCGTTCTGCCCACGGAGTGACAGGATGCTGAGGTTTTAGTTCTGGGGATAAGTGAGACGCTGTGATTCCTACAGCTCAACTCCAGGATTAGGGGTTCACAGAACCCAGAACCCAGGTGAAAACAAGTACTAGTGTGTGTGTCTATAATTGTATGTGCGTGTGTATTTGAGAGTATCCGAGTGTATGTGAGGGTATATTGTTGTATGTGAGCACATGTGTATGTGTGTATGAATGCCTTTTTGCTTGGATGCGTGCGTGTATCATTGCGTGTTTTTTGTGAATGTGTGGTAATGTGTGTATCAGTGCTGTTTCCGTGTATGTGGCATGTGTATAGGTATGTGTGACCGTGTGTGTGCGTGTGTGTGAAGGAACTTGTATGCAGGCGCATCTGTTTGTGTGTGTGTGCGTGGAGCTCAAAGTGGCTGACTTGCGAGGAGTCCTGCTGAGTTTCTATCTAACAGCAGCTATAAACCCTTTTTATTCTCTCTCTCTCTCTCTCTCTCTCCCTCTCTCTCTCTCCTTTTTTAGGTCATGTGCTTCTGAGCCATAAACTGGTTTGTCTGTTGCCAACACTGCAAGTGGGAAAACGAAAAGATTGGCTTTTAAGTTTTTTGAATGTTGGTCGCCCCATTTATACGCCAGCACAAACGTGTGTGTGTGTGTTGTGTACGTGCGTGCATGTGGGTTGCTGTGCACGAGTGTGTATGTGTGTGTGTCTGGCCTTCAAATGTTTCTATTCGTGCATGTAAACCTGTGCGTGTGTATGTGTGTGTTGTGTTAGCCCTCTAAATTGAGGTTTACAGGCAGACAACTGGTTTAAAGTGTCAACGTGAGAAATAGCTCTGCTGGCGAAAAAAAAACCGTGACGTAGACTGAGGAGACCATCCTGCCGGGTACTTCCCGGCCACTACTGAAAATTTCTGTTTTATTAATATTTCAATGATGCATTGGAAGAACCTGTGTGTTTATTGTCAGTAGTCCATTTGTTAACTGCTTGTTTGGAAGAAAATAATAAATAACTAGAAAAGTGTTTTTTAAAGTGACATATGGGATTTGTATAGTAACAATTGAGAATCATATCTATACCTCTGTGATTTACAGACTCTAATTTTGATCCATTTTCCATTTCAAATTATTTATTGTGCAGGACTAAAGATGGTGTGCAGGAATGCTGATGAAGTTTTAATTTCCCATCTTTCACAATGCGACGACTATGAATTTCGAAACGTTGCAAAAGTTTTACATTTAAAAATAAGTGGATTAAAATTGACCACAAGTCATAATGTGTTAAATTACCTTATTTATGAAGGAAAATGTTGCCAGTAGCATTTGCATAAGATATTGCTGTGTGTTACGAGCTGAAATTGTCACATTTTAAAGCCTAATAGAATCATTTACTGACAAGGTCTAAAGATGTTGTACAGATGTTTGGGTGAAACATAAAGAAACTACTATGAAACTATAAAATAGCTTTATCTCACCCGGGACATCCCTAGGGCGGAGTTTTGAACATTAAGACAGCTTCCACAGCGCTACAGTCAAGAGAATTTTCATTGAGTCTGGGCTGAATCGAACTAAAGTGCAAAATAGTTTTTCCTGGTAAGGCATTTTCGGCAGAGGGAGAGAGGGAAAGAGAGAGAGATAGAGAGAGAGAGAGAGCAAGAGAGACAGCCCAAGGCCCCGTCAGAAATGGGAATTACAGTATGTCACTGTGGCGTGAGGGTGGTATGGTTTAAGCAGCCACACCTGTCTTGGGTCTAGGTCATTGGGCCCGGAATCAGGGTGGCTATACCCATGTTGCTCGTTAAAGCAATCTAACGAGCAACAGGAAAAATGCCCAACAAACAAACGCACAAGGGGGAGAGCCTCTGTCATGAAGATGTTCCATCTGCTCCCGGATTGTTCCATCTTGCCCACTCTTTACAATAAACTGGTGTGTTTTGACATCTCTGCCTGTATCTCTGTGTCAGAAGGCCCTGAAAACAGCACTCGGTGGAATGTGGCAGATGGATCTACTGCAGTCACAGTTTGTTTTACTTTTCAGAGCATTTTTACAATGAATTTGCACAATATTGGACTTGATGTTGGTATATGTGCATCAATGTAAACACTTGGTATCCACTTATTGTTACTTATGTTAGATTATACTCATAGCTACAACCTGTAGTTTAGCTTGTGTACAGGTATCACTGCGAATTTTCCCATGCACACGATGCACAGACATTTACGCCAAGCGCTAATTAATACAGGCGGGAGTTGAAGCCAATGCAGAAGTGCTTCTAAATTGCAGTTCAGCTAAGGGCTACTAGATTAGCTTCAGAAAACCTCTGACTCAATGGAAGAAAATGGTAAAAGAAGAAACTTCAAGGGAAATACAGAGTCAATCAGGATTTCAGGATCTCAATATCTATATTTACTTCTTTTAATGGGTGT